>NW_019154170.1:4426453-4428329 GCF_002288905.1 Enhydra lutris kenyoni | reverse complement strand
CGATCACGGGACAGGAAGCATGATGGAGAGGCGGCCATCACACCTGGAGTTGCCTGACAGGGGTGGTAGGACAGGAGTCCCAAAGGGGAAGACATCAGTCCCAAGGGAGGCTGCCACCCAGGGTGGCTGGACAGGAGCTACTTTGGACAGGTACCTCCAGGACAGGTGGGTTAGATGGGGTGGGTGAGTGGGAACCAGTGCCGAGTCCGGGTAACCAGTATAAGCAATGCATACGTGATGGGTCAGAACTGGCTCCCAGATGCAGCTGGCTATCCCGGGGGACGGGCTGCAAGATAAATGACACCCGTCAACATGTCAGTCCCTAGACAGCTCTCTGGGCCTCCAGTGTGTGCCCTAAAATTAGGTAATGAACCTTAACACAAAACCCAGGGACATTTCTACATGCAGCTCTGTGCTCCGTCCTGAGCCAACTGTAACAGTGTGCTCTCGGTCAGTGGTCTATAGCCTCCATCCTTCCTGCATGGACCAGCCGAAGGACTAAAAAGAGAAAGAGGCAGGAAAGGGGTAGGAGGGGAAATCCCTCACCCTTTTGGGCAAAGGCAGTCCATAGGGCTGCCCTTTGACCTCTGGACGTTCTCAAGGAACAGTCCCATCGCCCCACTGATGTTTTAGCTCCCAAACTTAAGACCCACTGATTTTCAAAGGCAGGCGTCCCAGGCCCTGGTCTTTGCACTATGGTCCCCAGGGCCAAGATGCCTGGTGTAGGGACTCATTTCCTCGTAGAGAACCTGGGAGGTCCCACCCACGTTTCCACATAGCCGCACTGGGGCTGGGTTTCCAACCACATCTCTGCCCCACCTACCTTCTCCCATGAGGACTTCTCACGGGGACTACTGCAAAAGATCTGTTCTGGGTGTCTTCAGATCATTTTCAGACTGAGACAGAACACAAGCGGTTCTTGCCTCACTGGGTCCAGTGGAGCTAGTGAGCTCAGGATTCCCCTACTCTGGCATCTTCCCTCCTCATTAAGTGAGGGTTTAACTGGAGTGACGTCACCGAGCCCGACAGGTAGCGACCCCCATGTAACTTTCATAGGAGTGAAAAGTACACAGCAGCGCTCCCTGCCCTAACGGGACCCTAGAGACCACATTTGCGTTTAGAAAAGCAAGGAGTTTCAGACTTGGATCAAAACTAAAGAAGAAGTAATTTAACACATGAAACTTTGTTTTCACCAAAAGGTATGTGACCCTTGGTAGTTTCCATGAAGGCTTGGGCCACGTCTGTCTCTCTTCCAGCATATTCCCATTCCTCGGCCCAAGGAAGATCAGACACTTCTAAGAAACACTCGTTCCCTACAACTCTAGAGGCGGGGTGGAGCCACGCTTACCCAGGGAGGCCAGGTTCCTGCAGGTCTCCAGCATCACATCCCTGTAGAGCCGCCTCTGACCACGATCCAGCAAAGCCCACTCTTCCGGGGTGAAGTTCACAGCCACATCCTCAAAGACCACTGTGTCCTGCAACATCCACATGTTCTGTTGCAGCAACGCTCCCTCCTCACCCGTGTGTGTGTGTGTGTGAGCGACACGCAGAGTCTGCATCCCACTCCTAGGACCCGAGTCACACCCATGTGGGAAGTGACAACACGCAAACACACCTCCACAGCAGTGCCCTCAGTGACGGGAAGGGCTGGGACCCCGAAGCAGAGGGCGATGACGTCAGCTCATATAGACGTACATACACCCAAATATAGGTTATTTGCACTGAAAATGAGCAGATTTGAGGACACTTGTATGGTAAAGAATGAAAAATGAAATACTAGTTCAGACCACACTGAAACTGGACGGCACATCTTTGACTTGCTCAGGGATGATTACTGCCTTGTCAGCCCCAAGAACTGGAACCAGATGTCAGGATG
>NW_019154170.1:4422682-4423770 GCF_002288905.1 Enhydra lutris kenyoni | reverse complement strand
GCGAAATAAAGCTTTGCTTGACCTTCGATTTTTATCAGTCTCGCTCCCTTGACCATGGACCCAACAATTAATATGAAAATACAAGAAAAACTCCTTAGAAGTAAGTGGGGAGGCCGGCAGGGGAAGTTCTAAATCCCTAAACTTCAGACCAGCACCTTGCAAGTCTATATTTTAGGTACACTGCGGTCCCAGGAAGACGTAGGAGGAAGGTTTCCTCCTGCCCCAGTAACAGCGCAACCAATGAGATGGTCACAGCCCAGCCAATGAGAGACAGTCAGAGCATGTCAATGAGATGGTCACAGCCCAGCCAATGAGAGACAAAGCATGTCAATGAGATGGTCACAGCTCAGCCAATGAGAAGCCACGACACATGGAACCCAGCTTGCTCCAATGGACACTGTCTTTGGAACGGCCCTGCCCACGTCCCTTCTCTATGAAAGAGCAGTTCTCCCTTCTTTCGCCGGACTTGCCTGTGGTTTGGTCGTGGCTTTTGTGTCCCCTATTATGATTCTCTGCTATTCCCAGATGAACCCAGTTTTGCTGAAAAGTAACTGGCGGTTTTATTTTTAGGGTCAAGTTCCCTGGTGATCACGCATGGGCCCCAAGAAGACCCCACGTCCCACCTGCTGGGCAAACAGGTATGCGTCCCACAGAGCCCGCTGCGCTTGCTGCCTTCTCCCCAACCCTGAGCGGGAGGGTCGGTTTCGTCCTGGGATCAGAGCCCTGCAGCCCATCTGCACTCTGCAGGGCCTACGGGGACTTGTGTTAGGGGCATCCCATCTCTGATGACTTCACTGGCTTTCGTTCCAGCTCCGTTTCAGAACTGGCTGCTCCTCTGGGATCTGTGCCCGCTGGTAGCACGCCGGCCTCTGCTCTGATTTCTTCTATAAGGAGGCTACTCCTGTAGAAACAGGGATTAGGGGCGCCTGGGGGGCTCAGTGGGTTAAAGCCTCTGCCTTCGGCTCAGGTCATGATCCCAGGGTCCTGGAATCGAGCCTCGCATTGGGCTCTCTGCTCAGCAGGGAGCCTGCTTCCCTTCCCCTCTCTCTGCCTGCCTCTCTGCCCACATGTGATCTCTGTCAAATAAA
>NW_019154170.1:4415250-4422582 GCF_002288905.1 Enhydra lutris kenyoni | reverse complement strand
TCTCTCTCTGCCAAATAAATAAATAAAAAATCTTAAAAAAAAAAAAAGAAGAAACCAAGGATTAGAAATTCTTATTTTGGTCTAGAGAAAACCAGCAAAAATGGATTCCAGTCACCACAGTGCTGTGAGAGGGCGTGCAACGGGGACCCTGGCCACTTTCAGGTTCCCAAACGCAGTGGCAGGACACCTGGGTGGCTCAGCTAATCAGCTGACTCCTGACTTTGGCTCAGGTCACGAGACTGAGCCCTGGTGAGGCTCAGTGTGGGGCCTGGAGTCCGCCTGACATTCTTCCTCTCCCTCCGCCCCTCCCCCCCGCCCCTCCCCTCCTCCACTAAGGCCAGCCAGCGCCTTCTCCAAAAACAAAACCAAAAACAGTCTCTCCTCAAATGCACTGCTAACAATTTAACCAAACAAACGTATGTAAGTTAGAACTACCATGGCCTTTATGGGGAACTTCTGATCTCAATCTCCCAAACTTGTCTTACTGGTCATTAAATCTGCAGCTCATGATTGCGAAACACAGAATCTGATACACACGTTAACGGGTCCCTTGAGACTCGCGAATCTTCAGGAAGCCGAGGGACACTCCTTACCGAAGACCTTTTGGAATGAACTGAGGCAAACGACGAAGGAAGACAAACGGCCTCGGACGCGTCTTCTCGGCGGCTTCGGGGGCCACAGACCCGCGCAGCCCCCCTGCACCGTGGGCCGCCCCAACCACAGGCCTGGAAACGCCGCTGACCTTCGCTGCGCTGACCCGGTCCCGGCTCCCGCTGACCTCGGCGCACTGACACCGCCTGGCCAGAGAGGAGGCTTCTCAAGCTCGAACCCCCAACGCCTCCTGTCCCCTGCACTGAGGGACAGCGTCCCGGGGGACGGAGACACCCACGAGCCTGCCCAAGCACGTGACACGGCTTTTCGACTCCCCCAGCGGGTCCCCAGACTCACACCAACTCTCCCACGGGCGCGTGGGTGCGGGCCGGGCCACGCGTGGGCGACCCCGACCGGGGAGAGGGACAGACGCCTCACGTCTGCAACGACACCGTGACACGCGCCGCAAACCCCTTCGGATCAGCCACAGCCGCGGCCCTGGCGCTGCGGGACACGCGGCCGGTCGCCCCCTCGGAGCCAGACCCCTGCGGGCCGAGCACAAGGGACCAGGGCGTCGAGTGCGCGGGACTCGGAGTCTTCCTCCCGCGCGGCCCCCAGCCAGGCGGGGCGGACGGCTGAGCGGGGTCGCCCGGGGACTCAGCGCACGGGGAGGGGACGGGACCCCGCGGCCCGCGCCGGCGGTTCCTCAGGCGTCGAGCTCGCTCCGGCCCACGAGGAGGACGGACAGCGGAGGCTCCGCACGGTCACCGGCGCGAACGAAGGCCGGAGATCGCCAGCGGCCCGCGGGTCCGCACAGTCACCGCCGGGAGCCAGAACCGCTGAGAAAGGCTGCGGCCGCCTCGACGCCCGAGCCCCGGAGCCCTCCTCCCAGCCGTTCCCATCCCCCCATTCCCACCGGGGCCCCACGGCGGCGGGGCTGTCCCCCAAGTCCCTCCTGACGGGCTTGGAGGAACCGCTCTGCGGATGGGGACGGCCCCTCCGACCTCCCTGACCCCGATCTCTGTCTGTCAAATAAATAAATAAAATCTTAATAAATAAATAAATAAATAAAGTACTTTATTAAAAAAAAAAGAAAGAAAATGAAGATAAAATAAATGAAAGTTGCAAATGGCAGATCCTTCGGCTCAACCTGGGGCGTCATCTGCACTTACCCCGGGCTCTGTCCCCTCACCGCGTGCAAGAGCACAAGTGTTCCCACCCGGAGTCCGCACACCCGTCAGGGAGCTCATGACCTTGAATACCACAGAGACCTCGAGGTGTTCCTGCCTCCAATGGGATCAACTGAAAACGGCGCCGGTGTCCCCCACTTACCAGATGCCGAACTTTAACTGTCTGCTCTGCCATCAGGACGGGTCCCGTCTCCAGGGGCGCCTGGGGGGCTCAGTCCCTTAACCGTCCCAACTCCTGATTGCAGCTCAGGTCACGATCTGAGCGTCGGGCTCTGTGCTGAGCGTGGAATGGGCCGGAGCTTCTCCCTCCCCCTCCTTCTGCCCCTCCCCACACCCCCACACTCGCACGCACCCACTCGCTCTCCCCCTCTCTGAAACACAACTGAAAACCAACAAAAAATGAAACGCTGCTCTCGGAAACCACAGGCAAACATCCGTTTTCCCCCACCGACGCGTGAGAACATGGGTGAGAGACACCGAACGACCGGCTCAGAGAAGGACAAGTAATATGGAGATCGAGTGTCCCTTAGTCCAGGCTGGTCTGGACGTAAAAACCATCGACATCTGGAAATAAAGGAAGCAACTCTGTATGTAAAAAAAATAGTAGATACATAAAAAAGAAATGGGAATACATTTTGTTAAAGATAAAAGGTAATTTTTTCCTAAATGAGATGGTTGTTTGAAAGAAAATGGCTTGGGACAAAACCGAAATACAAAAAAAGTTACAGAAGGTTTGTGAAGAAAATCTTCAGGAAAGAAATTTTAGGTATGGTCAGGACAGACTAAGATTAAAATGAATTTTAAAATGTAGCACATCAGAGTGGTAAATAACACAGGAAATGACTCCATGTATTCTAGACTACCAAAAGAAAAACGTCGTAAGGTTTTTATTAAAAGTTTTAATGTTATCTGAAAAACCAGAGGGAAGGCAGTTGACTGATGACTGATAGTAAGTTTAGAAAAACTGTACACACACCAAAATAGAGGGCCTAAGAGAGTAGTAATTTTATCTTAAAGTGAAAATGTCTGGTTTCACCAGGACATGAAAGGAGATAATAAAAACGAAACTTGAGGGTATACAGTAAGTTGTAGAAGGCCTGGGGAAAGTTACTTTTATTTGCCTTGGTTTATGGGTTTGAAAGAAAACAATGAGATATGTTGAAAATTTGACCATATTAGATCGGTTTTGATGGATGTATTTACAAGAAGGGAAAAAAGACTAATAAATCTTTTCCTGTAAAATGTTTCCGCTCAAATAAGGCATAATATTTAAAAAAGGAAGACTAAAGCCTTGTGTCATGGCAAATCTACATTGGTAATCCACTGAAGTAAATGTTGACTATTATTTGAATTAAAAAGACACTGGTATAAAAAGTCTGCTTTCTCTCTGTTCAAAAAAACAAAATTTTCTTAGATTAATTGATCTGCTGTTAAGAAGAGAATGTAGGGGGAGCCTGGGTGGCTCAGTGGGTTAAGCCTCTGTCTTCGGCTCAGGTCATGGTTTCAGGATCCTGGGATCGAGCTCTCTGCTCAGCAGGGAGCCTGCTTTCCACCCCCACTTCCTGTCTCTCTGCCTACTTGTGATTTCTGTCAAATAAATAAATAAAAATCTTTAAAAAAAAAAGAAGAGAATGTAAATGGTTTTCTCTTTGCCTGCCCAGAGAAACCAGTTTCTATGTTTTGTTTTATCAGATCTTAAACATCCGTAATCCTATTTAAGCATGTGCTTTAAAACTTAGATTTTAGCAATTGTCAGTAAGATTTAAATTATAAATGAGATCTCTTTGACTCATAAGGCTTTTCCTTGGTATGTTAAATTACTCAGGAAGTACTACTAGACCAATGATAAACCTTGGGTTACATTTAGATAAATGCTATAACTATTATAGAAATGCTATGCATTTCCTAAAGTTTTAACCTTTTAATAAGGTCATCACTTGATATTGTAATTATTGAAATGTTGTGTATCACAGAAGTAACCTGATTTTCTTGCCAGTTAAATTGTAAACTCTCATCTCCTCAGCTCTTTAACCGTATCTATTCTGAGTTTTTGTCACTTATAATTGTTTTAATTCTCTTGTAAAATAAGTTTTACCTTAAAGAAGATTCATATAAAGGACTTCCAGGACAAATACAGGTATTTTTTTGTTAAAAAAAAATCCTAAAACTGAAATGGAAAAAATTTCCAGAACTAAGTAAAAGCTGCATTCAGACTAAACCAGAATTAGTAACATGGGAGTAAATGAACTAAAAGATTATAATGTTGTATCTGTTATTTTAAACATTGCTGGTTCTCTAATGTTTGCTCTTCCAGACTAAGAAAACTTTTTTTCTTATCTGTGACTTACAGAAATGTAAAAATATTTCTTTGTAAACAAATCAAAATATTCAACTTTTCTCTCTATCTGTACCCTCTGAAGCTCAAAAGGTCTCAGTAAGTATTCTTTCTTCCATGGCAATCGGTCATTTGCATAAGTTCAATAAGAATCTGTTCTCCCTGTAACAGGACACCATTGAAAACACTGGTTATTTTACCAAGGCTTTGACTGGAATGTCATATTTTAAAAAGACTCAGATATAACCAGACAGCTTAAAGGAACTAAGGTTGACTTTATAAAACCTGGAGTCATAAAGCCTCTTGAAATTGTTGGCCTGATACCATGCTTACAGAGTTCCCAGCAACCTTACCAGGTGAGTAAAGAATGTCACTTCCTGGCAGGTGCAGGAACCTCAGGATACTTTGGGTACTTCAGGATGAGGAATTCGCCCAAATCGACAGGTATTACAGGCATGTCTGATGGCAAGTATGTGGCTTGGCTTCAGGCCTGGAGAGGCTACTAAAAAGTTCAACCTAGAAATTCCTTATAAAAAGTTCCAGCAAAGCAGATTCTTTTTTTTTTTTTTTTAAGATTTTATTTTTTATTTATTTGAGAGAGAGACAGTGAGAGAGAGCATGAGCGAGGAGAAGGTCAGAGAGAGAAGCAGACTCCCCGCGGAGCCGGGAGCCCGATGCAGGACTCGATCCCGGGACTCCAGGATCATGACCTGAGCCGAAGGCAGTCCGTCCAACCAACTGAGCCACCCAGGCGTCCCCCAGCAAAGCAGGTTCTAAAAGGTCTGTATAATCACTCACTGTTCTTGCTGAGCTTATGTAAATAATTAGGCCAAGTTTGTTAAAACTGGACTTGTTTTTCAAATAAATTAGTCCTGATTTGGCTATCTCTGGAAATGAGGGTTCTTTTAGAAGAAAAATTATGTTTCGGTAACACACCTCTGTGGATATTAAGTTCTAGATTTTATTGTCTTTAAATGTTTGTTTACCTAAGCCAAACAACTTGAGGGAAACTTCAGAGAAGTTGCCCAATAGCTCGTTTAGACGATCTTGCCTAATACTCTGTAGGAATAATAACAGAACCCATTGGACACAAACATACGTTAGTTTTTACGGACACCTTTTCAGGCTGGGTAGAGGCTTTTTTCCACCAAACATGAGATGGCAGGAATAGTAGCCAAAAAGCTACTAAAAAAATAATTCCTAGGTTTGGGCTGCCTCCCACCATCGGGTCAGACAACGGCCCTGGATTTGTGAGTTTAGTCTCACAGGCATTGGCCAAGGCCGTGGGCACTGACTGGAAACTACACTGTGCCTACCGGCCCCAGAGCTCCGGACAAGTAAAAAAAATAAACCAGACTCCTAAAAAAACCTTGACAAAATTAATTGTGGAGAGTGGCGGTGGATGGGAAGATCTCCTTCCCTTCGCCCTCCTTAGGGCGCGATGTACACTCTACTTAAACAAGGTGACCCCATTTGAAATAATGTTCGGGAGACACCCCCCCCCCCCACTCTGCCCACGGCTACAAGAGGTTGCCCTAGTGGAAATGACTGATCAGTCCGTTCTCCAGTCACTGCAGGCACTACAGTCTGTCTTAAAAACAGCCCACGCAGGGATCCGGACTGCCCACACTGAGACAGGGATGGAGATAAAACCGCATCCTTACCAACCCGGAGACTTGGTTTGGATGCTCCGCCACCAAGTGAAAAACTTGGAACCTCGCTGGAAGGGACCATTCGCTGTCATCCTGACCACCCCCACGGCAGTAAAAGTAGAAGACATCAGGGCCTGGATTCACACGTGTCACGTCAAACGAGCAGAAAACAAGGAAGGACACCCCCCAGAAATGGGAGCCACTGCCGGTGGACCCCACCAACTGTGGACTGAAACTAAGACTCAAAAGGGTTTCATAACTTGGTCACTTTTAACCCTGTTCCTACTCAGCAGCAGCCAGGGGACAACTCAGCCTGAAACAGCCCAATGGACCCTAACAGTCACTTCCATCTTCACTAATTTCCTTAAAGCCCCCACCGGAGCCTGCTTTGCTTGCAGTTCAGGAGGAGTCAAGGAATTGACTAACCTCCAAAGAAAAGGGGGGAATGTTCTGGCTGATTTAACGTTAAAACCTGTTTAACTAGTAGGGCCTGCTTAGCCAGAGCCACTCCATATTGCCTAGGAGGCCATGTTGTTGTTTATACCCACAGATTTCATTCGGGGAATAAACGCCCCAGTACTTCCTGGTATCGGTTCCAGGTATGATTCCGGGGCTAAAGGCCCTAACAATAGAAGCCACGTACCTTGAGGTCTGAGGTTCTGCTCTATAAAACCAGCCTGTGAGATTGGGACAGGGTCGCTCTCTTCCGAGGAGGCCCTGGCGGGTCAGTCTGACTTCTAATGCTTGGCATGGAGCAAAGTTTTGCATAACTTTCACTTTATCTCAGTCTCGTTCCTCAGATAAGGGACCCCAACACTTTCTCCCCTCCAAGCAGGGCCGCCTCCAACTACCCTCCCACCACCTCCCAGTCTGTCGGAATCACAAAGAAATGGAAAAACAAACAAACAAACAAACCAGAACATAAAAGAACTCGTTCCTTAAAAGTATTAGGAGCACAAAGGGAACACAGAGACCAAAAGTGTCCCCCAGGCCTGGATAAAGCCAAAGGCTATCAGAGACAATGAATCTCTCAGCGCGGCTTGGAAAGTACGCACAGGCCCGCGTTCGGTCCCCAGGTCCCAGCCCAAGGCCCCCAGCAGGGCGCACCTGCTCTCAGGTGAGGCCCTTCGCCCCCTCCCCGCTCCCAACAGCGATCTCAGCGGCGTTGTCCCGTCCGCGGCTCCGCCCCCGGCCCCCAGGGCAGCCCTGGCTCCGTCACCGTCACCTGGACGCAGGTTTTCCAGAACACTTTCGAACTGCTCTGGGCCACCTCCCGCCGCCTCCGCTGGGAGCTGGTGTCCGGGGCCGACAGGCGGTCCCAGCCGGGTACCCAGCAAGAAGCGAGGAGCGGGACGGCGAAGCCCACGGGTGTCAGCCCGGAACACGGACCGAACCGTGGCCGGATGCGCGGCCGCGGCCCCACGGGCACCGCTCGGCGCGCCCCATTCCGACGGACCCGCAGGATCCCCGGGCCCCTAAATGCAGCCAAAGTTCCTAAAAACCCCTAAAGGTACCACCGCGCTCCGGTCCCCCGTCCTCTCGGCGGCTGCACACCCTTCGTCGG
>NW_019154170.1:4381343-4412250 GCF_002288905.1 Enhydra lutris kenyoni | reverse complement strand
TGTTTCTTCTTAAACAAAGATGTTGGGGGAAATCATCATAAAGACATGACCTTAAAAAAAAAAAAAAAAGACTTGACCTCCAGTGGTGCCTGGGGGCTCGGTGGTTAAGCATCTGCCTTCGGCTCAAGTCATGATCTCGGGGTCCTGGGATTTTGGGGCTCCCTGCTCAGTGGGGAGTACGCTTCTCCCTCTCCATTTGCCCCTCCCTGCTGCTTTGGCATTCTCTTTCTCACTCTCCCTCTCTCAAGTAAAGAAGTAAAATCTTAAAAGAGAAAATGTAAAAACAAAAGACATGACCTCCAAATGGCCCAAGACCTTGACGCAGGCGCTCAGAACCTCATCCCCCTTCTTCTGTCCTTGCAATGTTGGTTGTGCTTGCCTTCTGGGCTCCCAGAGGCTGCCCCGAGGGCACAGTCTTGAGAGGGTGACATGGCGTCGAGACTGAGCACAGTTAAGGCGTCTCTATAAAGATCTGGTGGGTGGGTGAGGGGACCCACTCACCTTGCTGCCGCCCCACAGTCGCCTTTCTCGTAAGTTCCCTTTACTTTGGGAAACAGCCGTCTACCAAGCTGGGGGGACCCTCCTTTCTTGAGGTCTCTCTCTGCCCCCGCCCCCCGACTACAGGGGCTGGTTTCAGATTATAGCCAGGAAGCTCCCAACCAGGCTCCAGAACCACAAGCGCAGCTGAGGGTGCTGTGACGGATGTCCCACTCGGAAATGTAGTAGATACTTTGTTTAGTTTCATAGAAGTGGGTAACATCCTTTAGACTGGGCCCCCACATCCATGAATGGACGCAGGCAGGCGTCAGTGTCCGGGCAGTGAGGACAGAAGCAGAACAATGTTCCCACGCAGCCCAGAAGCCTGCCCCATATAGAGCCCGCGTCGTTCCAATAAGGATCAAACATGAGCTCGTTGCCACATTTTGAAAGGGTCTCCCGATGACCTGTACATCTCCAACTGATCCCCAAGCACCACAGTTAACATCCAACTGAGTGATAAGCACCAGCGAAATCTTACGAAAGCAGTTTTAGGAGTAGAAATTCCAAGAAGGCATTCAGGATCGGAGACTCCCTGCACGTCCCCTCCCCCTCCACTAAGCAGATAACACCAGCTTCCTGCGGCTGACGCAGCGCTTTCTGCCCACAGGTCCTGTCCCTGTGCTAATATGAAAGCACCTTTAGCACCAAATGTTCCTCAAGAATTCTTTCTTTTTTTTTTTTAAGATTTTATTTATTTATTTGACAGAGAGAGATCACAAGTAGACAGAGGCAGGCAGGGCGGGGCGGGGGGGAAGCACACCCCCCACCGAGCAGAGAGCCCGATGTGGGGCTCGATCCCAGGACCCTGAGACCATGACCCGAGCTGAAGGCAGAGGCTTAACCCACTGAGCCACCCAGGTGCCCCTCAAGAATTCTTTCTTGACCGTTGGCTCATGGCCCCACATCATTCTGGCACCTGACGTGGGGCTTGTCTTCTCACTGGACTTCGAGCCCTGGTGCAAACTTGGTGAGTTGCTCCCTCTTTTCCTTTCCTTCCAGGGGCTCTTCAGAGAGTAAGGTTTTGCGGAAACATGCAGTCCTCTATGGGGAGGAGAAAGCCCACCTTCTGGCTGGGAGTTAGTACCCTGCCTGGGCATGATAAGACCCAGAAACTTGATGCCTTCTCTGTAGTCCTCCTGTCCTCACACAAAGCTGTCTATCTTGAGCCCAGAACAGCCACCTAAGCCACCAGGACACCTCCAATCTTAAGACTCCCACGTAAGTTCTCCTCCTCATTGGGCTCATGTGATCCCCTCAACATCTCGGGTCTAGTTGCTTCTGGCCATGGGACCTCCACTGAGAGGCAGCCGGAACCAGTACTGGACTGAACTAAAACCCCACTGGGGACGGTTTCCTAGGGAAGATGGCTGTAAGGACGACCTGTGTTGGAACATTGCTTAGACCACGATGGGTCTCCTTCCTATTTTTCATCAGTGCCCGCTACTGATTACTTAAAGGACAACACTGGGTAATTTCCCCTTGTAAAACTTTTCTGGTTTTTTCCATGGGTTCAAAATGGCAGGTTCTTGGTGGTAGGGTTTTTAGGTCTCTTCACCGGCCCCCATTTTGTAGAGTAGAATGCAATGGAGAAGCAGAGGGACACCAGCATCCCTCCTACAGGGCAAGGCAGTGTCCACAGCGACTTCTTAGAGGGACACCTCTGGTCCGTTTGTGAGCAGGAAGCTCTGGGCGTATCCTGCACGGGGCGCCACCAGGAACTCAGGGGGGTCTTCTTGATAAGGGACCTTCTCTCAGTTCCCACAGAGCACCCCTGGAATGCCTTTTAACCCGCTGGAAATGCTCAGATTGCAAGGGCTGGTCGTCTGTAACATTGCATGGCCCCATGAGCGTCTGCTCGTCTGTCTGCGCAGAGGAGCTTAAGACGGGGGATGCTTTTACTCTGCCTCTGGGCTTTTGGGCGCCTCACCTCTTCGGCCCTCCGGCCCCTCCCGCTCGGGCGCCACCCAGGTACAGCCCGCGGGACTGGCTCCACACCAGGCTGTGCCTCCTATTCCTTCCCTCGCCTTCGAGAAGCCTAGAGCACCCCTTCCTGGGGTCACGTTCCCCGAATTCAGCTTTCCCCACTGGGGCCGCAGGTAAAAACTGACAATGGGGAGCACACTGATCGACGCCGATTTAAGTTTCTTAGTTTAATTAAGGTACACATGTCTGTAGAGTCATTGGTATTAGAAAACTCATTCTACCAAGGCTTACTAACACTCCCATAAGCTCACATCACCTCTGCTGTGATTAGTCAGCGGAAAGGTGACTCGAAATCATGGGCAATTTCGTCCATCACATAAAGTTCTCATGGGTGACTGTTAAGGTAGATTTCCAAGTCTTTGGTAACCTGAAACCTTGGAGTTTTGCCACATTAGACGTCAAATTGGGTTAAATTGACTGGATATCGGCCTTTTCCAAATAAGATAAAATACTAAAGCACTGATTATTCGAATGTAGGTTTGTATTTGGCTTCTTTTTTTTTTTTAAGATTTTATTTATTTATTTGACAGAGAGATCACAAGTAGGCAGAGAGGCAGGCAGAGAGAGAGGAAGGGAAGCAGGCTCCCTGCTGTACAGAGAGCCCAACGCGGGGCTCGATCCCAGGACCCCGGGATCATGACCTGAGCCGAAGGCAGCGGCTTAACCCACTGAGCCACCCAGGCGCCCCTGTATTTGGCTTCTTATCATAGAGAGTGTACTCGGGTCTGTAAGTAAATACGCTTTGTGCTTGACTGAAAGATTGTACTATGGAAAACGTATGTTTTTATGAGACTGACGCACTGCCTACTGCCCTAAGAAGGCACCAAAATGTATGTTTTAGAAATTAGTAAGTGTGTTTATAAATTTGCCATCTAAAGAATTCTGGTGTAACTGACTGCTCACAACTGGCTAGTTTTCACCAGAACTAAGGTTTCCAAGAGTTAAAATTCTAATACATGTAATTACGCCTGATGGGAATGATGAGGAAAACAATGCTGTACGTAGGAAGGCAGATGTGTAGAAAAGGTAAAGGAAACTGGAATCCATTTTATTGAGGGAAAAAGAAAGTAACTTGGTCCTAAAATGAGACTGGTTGTTTGGAGAGAAATGCACAGGACAAAATCCAATTGAAAAAGAAAGTTGTAGGTTTGTGAAGGGAAAGCTTTGGAAAAGAACTTTAAATAAAGAAGATGTGATCCATATATACAATGGAATATTACGCCTCCATCAGAAAGGATGAACACCCAACTTTTGCATCATGGATGGGACTGGAGGAGATTATGCTGAGTGAGATAAGTCAAGCAGAGAGAGTCAGTTATCATATGGTTTCACTTACTTGTGGAACACAGGGAATAGCATGGAGGACAGAAGGAAGGGAAAAATGAAGGGGGGGAAATCGGTGGGGGAGACGAACCATGAGAGACTGTGGACTCCAAGAAACAAACTGAGGGTTTTAGAAAGGAGGGGTGGGGGGTTGGGTGAGCCTGGTGGTGGGTACTAAGGAGAGCACGGATTGCGTGGAGCACAGGGTGTTCTACGTAAACAATGAACCTTGGGGCACCGCATCAAAAACTAACGACGAACTGTATGGTGTGGAACGCAACATAAGAAATAAAAACAAGGGGTGCCTGGGTGGCTCAGTGGGTTAAAGCCTCTGCCTTCAGCTCGGGTCATGATCTCAGGGTCCTGGGATCGAGCCCCGCATCGGGCTCTCTACTCGGCGGGAAGCCTGCTTCCTCCTCTCTCTGCCTGCCTCTCTGCTTACTTGTGATTTCTCTCTGTCAAATAAATAAAATCTTAAAAAAAAAAAAAGAAATAAAAACAAAAAAAAGAATTTTATGTGTGGTCAGGACTAAGGTTGAAATGAATGGATATTAAAAGTACACTGGGGCGCCTGGGTGGCTCAGTGGGTTACAGCCTCTGCCTTCGGCTCAAGTCATGGTCCCAGAGTCCTGGGATCGAGGCCCACCTCAGGCTCTCTGCTCAGCAGGGAGACTGCTTCCTCCTCTCTCTCTGACTGCCTCTCTGCCTACTTGTGATCTATCTCTCTGTCAAATAAATAAATAAATAATCTTAAAAAAAAAAAAAAGTACACTGGTCTAGGGACGCCTGAGTGGTTCAGTGGGTTAAGTGACTGCCTTCTGTTTGGGTCATGATCCCAGGTCCTGGGATTGAATCTCACATCAGGATCCTCACCCTGCAGCTCCCCCTGCTTGTGTGCTCTCCCTCTCCCTCTCTCTGACAAGTAAATAAAATCCTTAAAAAAAAAAATGAATGAAAATTAGTAACATAGGACTGAATGAAATGAGAAAGATGATAAAATATTCCTTTGTGAATAAATTGAAACATTCAATTTTCTCCCTGCCTGAGCCCTCCAGAACTCAGAAACGCTCAGTATTATATTCTACTGTAGTCATTATATTATATATGATTTTGTTATAATCATTTGCATAAGTTCTATGAGAATCTGTGCGCTTTGCAACAGGACAGCCTCGGAAACACCGGTCATCTTACCACAGATATGTCATATTTGAGAAAGGCATGACCAGACAGCTTTCGGGAACTAAAATGGACTTTTTGAAGCCAGTCAAGCCCCTTGGAAATATACTGGCCTGATGTTTTGCTGACAAGTTCCCAGCAGCCTTACCAGCTGAGCAAGGAGCGTGACTTCCCGGCAGGCATGGGAAACGTCGGGATACATGGCTGGGCTCGGGAAGAGGGATTCACCTGCATCCGTAGGAATCACAGGCAAGTTTGACGACAGGTATTTGGCTTCTGGCCTCAAGAGGCCATCGAAAGTTTACTCTAGAGATTCCATATAAAAAGTTCCAGCAGGGGCACCTGGGTGGCTCCGTGGGTTAAGCCTCTGCCTTCGGCTCAGGTCATGATCTCAGGGTCCTGGGATCGAGCCCCACATCGGGCTCTCTGCTCAGCGGGGAGCCTGCTTCCTCCTCTCTCTCTGCCCGCCTCTCTGCCTGCTTGTGATCTCTGTCTGTCAAGTAAATAAATAAAATCTTTTTTAAAAAAAGTTCCAGCAGAGCAAGTTTTTAAAAAAAACTCATATGGTCGGGGCGCCTGGGTGGCTCAGTCAGTGAAGCATCTACCTTCAGTTTGGGTCATGACCCCAGGGTCCTGGGATCGAACCCAGCATCGGGCTCTCTGCTCCGTGGGGAGTCTGCTTCTTTTGCCTGCCGCTCCCCCTGCTGGTGCTCTCTCTTTCTCTGACAAATAAAATCTTTTTTTTTTTAAAGATTGTATTTATTTATTTGACAGAGAGAGATCGCAAGTAGGCAGAGAAGCAGGCAGAGAGAGAGGAGGAAGCAGGCTCCCTGCTGAGCAGAGAGCCCGATGCAGGACTCAATCCCAGGACCCTGAGATCATGATCTGAGCCGAAGGCAGCGGCTTAACCCACTGAGCCACCCAGGCGCCCCCAAATAAAATCTTTTTAAAAGATCATTAAAAATCATTAAAACTTCCCTTTTCCCTAAAGTTCTGGACTTTATTTATTTTTTAAAAGGTTTTGTTTATTCATTTAACAGACAGGGAGAGTACAAGCAGGGAGAGCAGCAGGCAGAGTGGGAGGGAGAAGCAGGCTCCCTGCTGAGCCAGGAGTTGGATGTGGGACTCGATCCCAGGACCCCGGGATCACGACCTGAGCCGAAGGCAGCTGCTTAAGGAACTAAGTCACCCAGGTGTCCCTAAAGTCCTGGACTTTAAAGCTGGGAAGCCTGAGGTCAGCTTCAGACAGACTGCCCCAATAGTTCCTGTGAAAACAGTCTCCATGCTTGCTACTCTGTAGGGATAAAAACAGGACCCCAGGGGCACAGGGTTCTTTCAACAGCTGGAACATGGGCAGGACTCCCCAACAAGTGCATAACTCAGCTGTCACCTTGACCAGTTCTGTGTGTCTGGCATGACCAAATCACAAGCAGAGGGCTTCTTAATAGTTCTATCCCTTAGCCGTGTTTGTCCCGGGAGCTGCCTCGATTGGTGTAAAACCATGAGCCAAGCAAACTACAGCTACCCTTAACCAAACCCCACACGCAGTCACCCACAAATTCGGAAAGTGGCCCCCCAAGAGCTAACGACCTTGGATATCCAAACTGCAAGTCGAAGAGAAAGTCATTAGGCTCCGAGGTAGACGAACGTTGTGTGGATTTCCCGGATGGTACTGCTGCGGCCTCCGACGTTCTAGCAGACGTGTGCACTGTACCTAGAGCGTGACTCATTTTCACAAGGGCACACCATCCCGCAGCGCCAGCGTTCATGTTGGACTTGTGGCATAGTTTCCCCTTTAATGGGTTTCTCTACTACAAGGCACAGACCGCATTATTTGTGCCAATACACGGCCCATAGGATACGTTACGTCAATGCCGGCACATACAGAAATAGTATTTCTATTACTAAAAAGGAATGTTTCTTGGTGGCCCGTGGTAAATGTGACATGGGACTCTCGTGTCATAAGAAGCCTTTCTCTTATTCTCAAGCCATCAGAATCTTAATTCAGTATGCCAAGCCACTCATAACGATGGACGAGATCGTGTTCCACTGCTACGACCATCTCACATCTTTCTTCATCCGCGGGTTTAGAGAAGATGGCATATGGCACATGGAGGCCCTTGATACATACACAAATGAGGACCTAAAAGACTCTCAAAATAGCATTACATTATTAAACATTAACATTACCCAAATGCATAAAGCAATTCTACAAAATAGAATGACATTAGGTGTCTTAACAGAAACGCAAGGAGGAACATGTGGCATTGTTGAAGCTGTGTGTTGGGGCCTGGGGGGCTCGGTGGTTAAGCCTCTGCCTTTGGCTCAGGTCATGATCCCAAGGTCCTGGGATGGAGCCCTGCTTCTGCTCCCTGCTCAGCAGGGAGACTGCTTCTCCCTCTTCCACTTCCCCTGCTGTATTCCCTCTCTTGCTGGCTCTCTCTCTCTCTCTCTCTCTCTGTCAAATAAATAAAATCTTTTTTAAAAAATAAGTAAAGCTGTACGTTGCATCTACATTCCAGATTATAACAAAATTATAACAAAAATATAACTTACAGATACGAACAGTCAAATTCCTGCTCTTGCAAACCCTACAGTGTCTCTTACTAACCAGTTACATTGCTGGTCAGGAGGCGCGTGCCACCCACTCTGAAGGGTCTTCTTACCGCCCTTCCTGTTTTTATTCAATGTTAATCCTATATATATGTTGTCTCTTTCCCTTTGTTCTCTCCAAGGTCAGATACCTGCAGGCAGCCCCTGGCTCCTTTGCCAGCCAGCAGACCTTCTACTGGAAAGGAGTTCGCGCCCGTGTTTACTCTGCACTCTACAGCAGTGGCTTTCCCTAGTAGTAGGGACAGACAGTGACCGATTTTGACTCAGAGGTAGATGACGTAGCTTTTGAATGCAGGTGAGGTTCAGTGGGGTGAGGTCCAGAGCTGACGGCCAAGGAAAGAATTCTTGGGATGCCTTTGGTGCAAAATGGTGGTTTATGAAAGGAACAGGGACCCGTGGGCAGAGGGAGCTGCTGCCCGGAGCTGAGAGGGGTGACTGATTCTACACTTATGAGCTGGGGGCAAGGAAAAAGGGAGGTTTTCAAAAGAATTTCTGGGGGGCGCCTGGGTGGCTCAGTTGGTTAGGCAGCTGCCTTCAGCTCAGGTCATGATTCTGGAGTCCCAGGATCGAGTCCCACATCGGGCTCCCTGCTCAGCAGGGAGTCTGCTTCTCCCACTGACCTCTCTACTCTCATGCTCTCTCTCATGCTCTCTCTCTCTCAAATAATTAAATAAAATCTTTAAAAAAAAAAAAGAATTTCTGTAAGCTGGGGCGCCTGGGTGGCTAAGTGGGTTAAAGCCTCTGCCTTCGGCTCAGGTCATGATCCCAGGGTCCTGGGATCGAGCCCCGTGTTGCATCGGGCTCTCTGCTCCACAGGGAGCCTGCTTCCTTCCCTCTCTCTCTCTGCCTGCCTCTCTGCCTACTTGTGATCTTTCTCTCTCTGTCAAATAAATAAATAAATTAAAAAAAAAAGAATTTCTGTAAGCTAAAGAGGACCTATGAGATATTGGGGGCCTTGCCATGATCAAGTTAAGGTGGTTTTTCCCTCTAGTAAAGCATTAACATTAAGATGGTTGGGAGTTTCCTTCTAGAAGTTAGGTTACTGGTAAGAATGCTTTTTCCTTGTAAATCACTGAGACATTTGTAAACTGAGGGAGACGCCTGTGGTGCAGGATGGTGATCTCTGTTAGTTAACCATTTGGTTTTCCTTCCATTAGTTTCAGGGCAGCTGGAGTGCCTGAGGGATGTCACACAGATCTTCCCTGCGAAGGGGCTGGTTTGTGGGGTATCGGCTTGTGCCTTGTTCTCAGCTCGCCTTCTGCTCCCTCATCAAAGGGACATCTCTATACCCCATTGGCCTGAAGAAGTTATAAACGATGAGCCCTTAACCCTTCAACAACCTTAAAGATTTAAGGACTGAAAATTGGTCAGGGGGGAAATGATGAGGGATAGAAGCAAAAAAGTGTTTGCCTTCACCTAGGAGGCTGACCTAGAGCCTGAATCATTCTGATAAGGATCAAATACTCAGTGGTTGCCCCATAGTCACATGATCTGGTAACTAACTGCCTGCACATCTCACCTAGAGTTAATACTGAACTGAGAATCTCGCAAAGTAGGTTTGAGTAGAAATTCAAAGAAGACATACACGATCTAACATTCCCTGAACAACACCCTCCCCCCCGCATCCTTGAGCACTAAGCATATAACTGATGTGATGTGGGGTCTGGGAGTGAAAGGGGAAGAAAGAATTCTTGAGACGTTTCTGGTGCAGAAAGGTGTTTTTACTAAAGCACAGAGATAGGACCTGTGGGCAGGAAGAGCTGCACTGAGATTTTCAGGAGTGACTGATTACACACTTTATCTTTTTATTTTTAAAGATTTTACTTATTTATTTGGGAGAAAGAGCACGCCGGAGAGAGGACGAGCAGGGGAAGGGACAGAGGGAGAAGCAGGATCCACACTGAGCAGGGAACCCAATATGGGACTCGATTCCAGGACCCTGAGATCAGGACCTGGGCCAAAGAAGGACACTTAACCCGCTAAGCCCCCCCCCCCCCGGGGGCCCGGATTATGTACTTTTTAGTTAGTGGGGTTTAGGGATAGCATAGGTCTCTAAGAAATTTGGAAGAAAGTCTTCAAGGATGTTGGGAGGCTAGCTGACATTAAGGTAAGGTTATTTACTATGATCTAGTAAAACACGAGTTACGAGACCCTTCAGATGTTTATCAGTGGGCTGTATGTTTGGAGGATGACTGCTAACATATATGTTTTGAGGGGCGTAGGGGGTCATACAGAGTAGAGATAAAGTAAGTTTCCAAAGGGCTTTTCATATGTTAGGACTTACAGGATCCTGGAGGTCTGACTAAAGTCAAGCTAAGATTGCTTTTTGCCTCTAGCAAAGCATCAACATTGGGGGGCCTGGGGGGCTCAGTGGGTTAAGCCTCTGCCTTCGGCTCAGGTCGTGATCTCGGGGTCCTGGGTTCAAGCCCCGCATCAGGCTCTCTGCTCAGCAGGGAGTCTGCTTCTCCCTCTGCTCCTCCACTCACGCTCTCACTTTCTCAAATAAATACTTTTTTAAAAAGCATTAACATGAAGGCAGTTGTGAGTTCCTTGAGGAATGTCATACTCCACCTGCCTCAGGTATTTCTGGAAGGCTGCAGGGTGCAAGTGATGAAGTTCTAGAACATAGGTGAGATTCGGTGGGGTGAGGTCCGGAGCCAATGATCAAGAAAGAGTTCTTGAGACATCATTGGTGCAAAATGGTGATTTATTAAAGCACGGGGACAGGACCCACGGGCAGGAAGAGCGGCTGCCCCGGGGATGTGAGGAGTGGTCTATTATATACTTGTAAATTGGGGAGGGGATTAGGGATGATTTAAGTCTCTAAGGAGTTTTGGAAGCAAGGTTTCTAGGACCTTGAGGGGCTAGCTATTGCCTGGGGAAAAGGTTATTCATTACCAGTAATAAAACCTTCTCGTGAGACCCTTTAGATGTCTATCTGCGGGCCATATGCTCGGGAATGATTGTCAACACTATCTTGGAGGTTTAGAGATAAAGTTTCCAAAGGAATTGTTAATGTAGACTTACTGGATCCTGGCTGGGGATAGGGGGTTGGTCAGGCTAGGATTGTCCTTTGCCCTTAGCAAAGCCTTAAGGTGGAGGTCACTCTGCCTGTTTTAAGGGCTTGTCAGTAGGTAAAGGAAATTTAATAATTATTCTTCTGCCACATCATTCCCCCCTGAACAATTTTTTTTAAAGATTTATTTATTTGACAGACAGAGATCACAAGTAGGCAGAGAGGCAGGCAGAGAGAGAGAGGAAGGGAAGCAGGCTCCCTGATGAGCAGAGAGTGCGATGCGGGGCTGGATCCCAGGATGCTGGGATCATGACCTGAGCCAAAAGCAGAGGCCTTAACCCACTGAGCCACCCAGGTGCCCCTCCCCCTGAACAATTTTGACCCTTAAATCTTTAAGGTAGTTGAAGGTGGAAGGTCTCATCTTCTGTAACTTCTTCCTGCTGAATACGGGCGTAAAGTTGTCCCTACCTACTTGGGTCCACATGATCAGTCGAGGAATGTGTAGGGGAGTTAGGAAAGACGTGTGGTCAGGATAATCTGTCACCGTGAAGTCATTGCAGCAATGGAGTCTCGGCACCAAGTAGAGAAACACTGAACAAGGCAACACATTAAGATTAATAAGGCGGTAAGAATGAAAAGCCCGAAAAGGGGATTTTTAATTGTTGGCCATAGTCCTCCTTTAAACCAGGAACTTAACCGATCACTGAGGGAGAGAGAAGGATCCTGTAGAGCCTCAATCTGGGTATTCGTATCTTTTATTAGTCCTGTGACATTTGTGATATTCTGGGATGTACACGCAACATTCTGCTTTGATAATTGTGCATGTGCCACCCTGGCTGCTGTCTGGACATCTAAGGCCATCCTGTTTTATAGGACTGCCTTGTGCATCTGTGTGACTTTGATATTAAGTAAGGAGATGCTATTTAGTGAATCACTGAGTGCCTTTGCAGTATATTTATTAAAGGCTTCTACATGCCAAATGACATCCTCTAGTTCCACAGATGGAGCAAAAATGGATGTTAAGTGATCATACCATTTAAAAACAGATCGTGTCCATCTTTGCTTTAAATTGGGGAGATTAGCTAGAGTAGTGATGGTTTTAGTACTGCACCCATGAATCCAGACAGATCCTAAGGTGCAGCGACCTATCCACCCTGGAGGAAGCCAGGGCCACAGGTTAGATCCACATAACCAGTGGGTTCCATTTGGAGCTGGCCCTCTAATGCCAGGTCGCCTTACCCAATCAGTAACAAACCAGTCAGTAGCCTGGAGTACTATTACTTGAGAACACATTTCTTTTTTTTTTTTTTTTAATTTTATTTTTTAATAAACATATATTTTTATCCCCAGGGGTACAGGTCTGTGAATCGCCAGGTTTACACACTTCACAGCACTCACCATAGCACATACCCTCCCCAATGTCCATAACCCCACCCCCCCTCTCCCAACCCCCTTCGCCCCATCAACCCTCAGTTTGTTTTGTGAGATTAAGAGTCACTTATGGTTTGTCTCCCTCCCAATCCCATCTTGTTTCATTTACTCTTCTCCTACCCCCTTAACCCCCCATGTTGCATCTCCTCTCCCTCATATCAGGGAGATCATATGATAGTTGTCTTTCTCCGATTGACTTATTTCGCTAAGCATGATACCCTCTAGTTCCATCCACGTCGTCGCAAATGGCAAGATTTCATTTCTTTTGATGGCTGCATAGTATTCCATTGTGTATATATACCACATCTTCTTTATCCATTCGTCTGTTGATGGACATCTAGGTTCTTTCCATAGTTTGGCTATTGTAGACATTGCTGCTATAAACATTCGGGTGCACGTGCCCCTTCGGATCACTTTGAGAACACATTTCTAATGATAGCCATCCTAGATGTCGTGTGTTATTTACTCAAGTATCATATGTATGATTTCTTTGTTCCCGGCATAAAGCTGCCTTTTGACTGAGCTGTCCAATAGTGGGTGTGAGCCACAAATATGTATCCCAAATTTGATATATGCCATCCTCAGTATAGCGATAAGGAGGGTTTTGTAGCTTAGGCCCTAGTTGCTGGGTATTAATTTGTGGGCTTGTAAGGTCAATTAGGATTTTCACAGTTTGAGAGTATGAAAAAGTTTGGTTATGTCCTGGTGAACTCCATGTTTCACTGATCATGGGCCAGGAAGAAACATCTTGATTAGTGATAGATTTATCCTGGTATATAATGTCTCCATACATTATATCTGAAATATAATCCTGCAGAGAATGCCAATCAGTGCCCTATAAAGGGGAAACCCACCAGGGTAACCTGGACGTACTTGACATAGGCAAAATTCCACATATCCAACAATCTGCTTGATTTTGTAGTTCAGCATAATGCTGTGCCCACTGTAGAAAGGAAGTCAGTTAAGATAGGTGAAAGGAAGATAGAGAGGATATATACAACCTTCATTTTTGTTTGAAGAGAAGTTTGAGATCTTCTGTGGGCTCAGAGGAGTTAAGAAGGCACGTTAATTTGCTCACTGGGTTCCTTTTCCTGCTTCCTTAGCTGTATGGTCTGCTAAATTGTTTCCTTTAGATTCTAAGGTCATATCCTTTTGATGTCCTTTGATGTGAATCACCGCTACCTCCTTGGGCTCAAGAAGGGTTATGATCTCAGGCCCATATTTGATTGGGGAGTTATGGCTTGACAGCAATCCCCTTTCCTTCCAAATAGCTCCATGGGCATGTAGTACCAGGAAGGCATATTTGGAGTCAGTATTGATGTGTATTTTTAAGGCTTCGGCAATCGCGAAGTGCTAGTGAGCACTATGGCATATCCAGCTTTTCTTATTCTTTTTATGAAAACTATTGTCATCAATAAACCAACTGTCATTTGTATTTTTAACAGGGGCATTTTAAATCTGGCCAACTAGAGTAAGCAAGATCAATAACCTCTGAACAGTTTTTCCCTATAGAGAAAGAAGCACCATGGTCAAGTTGAGGCATACAGGTAACTAGGTTTAAAGTTTGACAAGTTTTAAGTATTATTTCTGGCATATCTGTAAGTGTAGCCCAGTATTTAATAAGTCTGCCTCCCTCATCCATTGGTGGCCTTTGGTTTATAAGACAAATCTAGACCTGATGTGAAGTCATTACAGTCAGGGACTGTCCCATAGTGAGCTTTGAGGCTCTTTCTATGAAGAGGGCTATTCTATGCTTAGCTAAAGCATTTGTTTGCAATTACACCTCAACAGAGGTGGCTTCTAGGATAAATATGACCAAGGGATGAAACCATTAAGAAGCCCTTCGAGTGGTCCAGCCTTAACATTATCCTGAATACAGAGGATCACTGGCAAGTGGGAGAAAACTTGTCAAGAGATAAGGGGAGTCCCACATGCATCATCCAATACAATCATAAAGAAAGTGGGGTCATCCATTATCTCCACAAGTCCATAGTTAATCCTATGGAGTGCGGTATGCTGGCTTTTAGGCAATTTCATTATTCCATCTACACACAAGGTGATAGTTAAGTTATACAGTTGTTGGGGAATCAATCCCATTTTTCCAGTTGTATCATCGTGTGCCATGGGGTCTTGTCACTACCCCACAGAATAAAAAGCAAGAAGCGTGAAGGCCTGTTGAGCCAGAGCGATTCCATCCGGTTAAACAGTGATTTTGTTGTTGATGCAGTAGACCTTAAACTGACCCTGCCCCCTCCCCCCAGGGGAACTCACTTAAAAGCAAGTCCAGGAAACCAGTAGAATGTGGCCGACCAGTCCCTGATAACAGAGCCCAAATACAAGGGCAGGTCAGGTCAGGTAGAGATAACAGAGCCGGAAAGCAGGGATGAGTCGGGTCAGGTGGAGACATCCAATCAGTGGGGCGCGCGCATACTCTCTCCCTAGCGACCAAGGAGTGTGGGCCCCGCCTTTTGGGTGCCTTTTGGGCCAAATCTGACCAAGGTGATAGGCTAGTTCAAATAGCTACTATGGGGTGAATTGTAACTCAACTGGCCGGCCGTGTGTGATCTAGCATGACTGTGCAGCTTTCTCTGTGTGTTGCAATCTCTTTGGCCATCTGTGTGTGGCCGGCTCAACCACATGGCCTTTGCTCTATAAAAGTTAGTCTGTGAGGCTGGGAGGGGTCGCCCCCTCTGTAAGAGGTGGCCCCAAATGGTCGGTTTGATTCTTGATGCTCGGCGTGAAATAAAGCTTTGCTTGACCTTCGCTTTGTATCAGTCTCGCTTCTTTGATCACGACCTATCATTGGGGGACCTTTCAGGCAGAGAGGCAGGCAGAGAGAGAGGGGGAAGCAGGGCTCGATCCCAGAACCCTGAGATCCTGACCTGAGCCGAAGGCAGAGGCTTAACCCACTGAGCCAACCAGGAGCCCCTTCTGCACCAAAGACGTCTCAAGAATTCTTTCTTGGCTGTGGGCTTCGAATACTAACAGTGTCTTTCCAATACCATTATGTAAAGTCCCACCACCTTGTTCTTTAGGAACTTCCTGGTATTCCTGGGTACTTGTTCCGCCACGTAAATTTTAGAGAGTTTTTGTAAAAAGTACCAAAAATCCCTACTGGCATTTTGCTGAAATTTAATGAAAACTGTACATCTATTTGTTTAGAACTGATATCAGGGTGATGAAGTTCTAGAATCCGGGTGAGGTTAGGTGGGGCGAGGTCCAGAGCTGACGGCTAAGAAAGAATTCTTAAGTCTCTGGTGCACAAAGGTGGTTTATTAAAGCACGGGGACAGAACCCGTGGGCAGGAAGAGCTGCTGCCCCGGGGATGTGAGGAGCGGTCTATCATATACTTGTAAGTTGGGGAGGGGATTAGGGATGGCGTAAGTCTCTAAGGAGTTTTGGAATCAAGGTCTCTAGGACCTTGAGGGGCTACCTATTGTCTGGGGAAAAGGTTATTCATTACCAGTAATAAAACCTTTCCATGAGACCCTTTAGATGTCTATCAGTGGGCCATATGCTCGGGAATGATTGTGGACACTACCTTGGAGATTTAAAGATAAAGTTTCCAAAGGAATTGTTAATGTAGACTTAAAGGATCCTGGTTGGGGGTAGGGGGTTGGTCAGGCTAGGATTGCCCTTTGCCCTTAGCAAAGCCTTAAGGTGAGGGTAGTTGAGTCCCAAGAGGAGACTCACTCTGCCTGTTTTAAGGGTTTGTCAGTAGGTAAGGAAATTTAATAATTTTTCTTCTGCCTCTGTTTCCCACATCAATGGCAGCACCGAGTTCTCTTTTCTAAGGGCATTATTCATGTTTCTCTCTCTCTCTCTCTCTCGCTCGCTCTTTTTTTTTCAGTTGGCTTTGATGTCAGGCATGATGATGTGGGAAACAAAGGCAGAAGAGAAATTATCACGTTTCCTTACTACCTGCAGCCCCTGGACAAGTCCTGGAAACAGGCAGAGTGACATTCCTCTAGGGACTCAACAGCCTCGACGGTGACACTTCGCTTAGGGCAAAAGGCAATCTTAGCCCGATCTCCAGGATCCTGTAAGTCTACCTTAACATATAAAATTCCCTTTGGGAACTTCCTTTATTTCTGCCCCTTAGGAATGTTGGGCTCCCAGGAGTCTCCCCAGGGGAGTGAAGAATGTCCCCTCCTGGCAGGTGCAGGAACCTTGGGATACTGTGGGGACATTGAGATGAGGAATTCACACAAATCTACAGGTATTTACAGGCATTTCTGATGGCAAATACCTGGCCTGGTTTCTGGCGAAAAAGGATACTAAAACTTCAACCTAGAGATTCCCTATAAAAGTTCCAGCAAAGTGGATTTTAAAAGACCTATATGGGGGCGCCTGGGTGGCTCAGTGGGTTAAAGCCACTGCCTTCGGCTCAGGTCATGATCCCAGGATCCTGGGATCGAGCCCCGCATCGGGCTCTCTGCTCGGCGGGGAGCCTGCTTCCCTTCCTCTCTCTCTCTCTGCCTGCCTCTCTGCCTACTTGTGATCTCTGTCTGTCAAATAAATAAATAAAACCTTAAAAAAATAAATAAAAAATAAAAGACCTATATGGCCAATCACCATTCTTACTGAGTGTAATAATCAGGCCAAATTTGTTAAAACTGGACTTGTTTTGCAAGGGAGTTAGTCTTGATTTGGCTAATCATCAATCTGAAAATAAGGCCGATTTTACAGAGTAAAGAAAAACTGTGTTTCAATAACACACCTTTATAGATGTTAAATTCTAGTTCTGTCTCTGAATGCTTGTTATTTGCCTAAGCTAGACAACTTGAGATGAATTAAAGGAAAAAACCCATAACAGCTCATGAACAGACTATCTTCTTGCTATTCTGTGAGGGTAATACCAGTACCCGAGCAACACATGATTGTTTGAACAGCTGGAAATTGGAATGGGCCCCCCAACAATCGTGTAACTCAAGGAACACCATGACCTATTCTGTGTGGATGAGATGGTAAAATCACTCCCGAAGCCAGGCGGTGCCCCGCTCCACACGGCTGACTGCGGACTGACGGACGTAATGGGTGGCCTCACTACGCTTATGATGGGACTGGCTGATGCACTTGGGGATGCCCTATGTCTGGGACAAGTCTTCTCCCACTTCCCAGTGACTCCTCATTATTAGGATACTGTTAAGGCTAGACCTCAAACAAAGAGGGCTTCTTGATGGTTCTAACCCTTAGCCATGATTTGCCCCAGGAACTGCCTCTAGTGATAGAAAATGGCAAGTAGAGCCTTTAGCCAAGCCGACAGCAGCCACGTTACACAAACCCGGGTACACACTAGATGGAATACACCGATCCGGGATTAATAGCTATGGCTTACCCCACAATGGCACTGTTAAGCCAAAAGGCAATTCTACTGGGGAAAAAAGGAAACAGTGACAACATGTGAACCAGCAGCACACAGCAGTTACAGAGGCTACCATCAGAAGTTTGCTCACAAGTCAGTGTTCTCTAGGCCACGGATGGGTTCGCTACTGACTGGACAAGGAGGCCCAGAATTACATGGCTGGCTCCTAAGAGAGCCCAATGGCTGTGTGGCTCTAACCTTAGCCATGGCTTTCCCCCAGGCCGGATAGACCATTGCGCTCTGGGTTTTGCCTGGATGGACAGACCCAGTATTAAAACCATTATCAACCCAGACAACCTTCCACGTTGAAAACAATGGTGGACACGTTCTGTGTTTCACTGGTATGACCACCTAGCGTCCACGTTTACTTCTCTTTAGGACAAAGGGTTTTGTTTTGCGCAAGGAAGCTCTTCATAGCAGTCAAAGCCCTAAATGACACTCAAAATAGCATTTCCCTATTAAATACTGAAGTAACACAACTGTGCAGAGCACGTGTGCGACACAGAATGCAGGAGATGTTTTAGCTGCTGCACAAAGTGGATCTTGTGCTGTGACAGAAACAGAATGCTGTGTACACATGCCGGCTGGTCACAGTAGTGTTTCTGGGTTCCCACCTGACCTGAATATTCAACTAGGCCTTTGAACAATCCCACTCTTTCTTTAGTGATGGCTGAACTCGGGAGTATAAGATTTTTGGTCACCGATGAAACCACTCTTATTTGGGCTTCTGCCTCTTCTTCGTTTTGTTACAATAAGTACGCTTTGCTCTTTTCTACCACGTCTCTCATCCTGGTGCCAAGACCCCTTCAGCACCGTTAGGTCAAGCCAGCAGGTGATCCTCTCCACTACGGCAGATCTGTACTTGTGGTCTTCCTCCCATGCAGCTGCCCCTGCCTTAAGTGGTCTCTCTATATGTGAGTCCCTGGCCAACTGAATGGGGTCCACAGGTGAGGACATCTCTACAACCCCGCGGAGCGGGAAGAAGTCACAGAAGACCTTCTGTCGTCGGCAACTGTAAGATTTAAGGGTAACAACTGCTCAGGGGGAAGTAATGTGGAGAATTAATGCAAAAGGAAAATCCAATTTCCTTGCAACCTACAAACAAGTCCTTGAGACGGCCAGAGTGACATTCCTCTAGAAACTGACTGCCCCAATGTTCCTACTTTGCTAAGGGCAAAAGGCAACCTTAGCTCAACGTTAGCCCTACTTCCATGATCCTCTTAACCTCCTTGAAGATATAAATATTCCTCAGGAAACTCCCTTCAACTCTACCCCCCAAGACGTATATTAACAATCATTCTCCAAGCGTAAGGCTCATTGATACACACTTAAAGGTCTCAAGACTAAGCTTTTACTACACAGCAATAAATGCCTTTTGCTAGTAACAGCCAGTCCCTCAAGGTGCTTAAAACGTTGATAACAAACTCCTTAGAGACTGATGCTATCTGTAAGTGCCCCTCAACTTGAAAATATATAACCAGCCGACTCATCCCAACCCCAGGGCAGCTTGCCCCGTCCCTGGCTCCTGTCCCCGTGCTTTGATAAAACTACCCTCTTTGCACCAAAGACGATTCCAAGTTCATTCTTGACCATCAGCCACCAGACCCCATCTCTCTGGACCTGAGCTGGCTTTCAGACCAACTCCTTTTGAAACTGACCTGTTCCTGTTGAAATTCCTGTTAGGAATTTCTTTTTCTTCTAAAGAAAAAGCTTAGTAATGGGATCCCAGACATCAAAATGCTTTGAGGGTAACCCTCTGTCCCCATCTTGTGGCATCCTCTGGTGTTATATTTAAAAACTACCTCTCCTCACATGCACTTTTTTTTTTTTTTAAGATTTTATTTATTTGACAGAGAGAGAGAGAGATCACAAGTAGGCGGAGAGGCAGGCAGAGAGAGAGAAAGGAGGAAGCAGGCTCCCCACTGAGCAGAGAGCCTGATACAGGGCTCAACCCAGGAGCCTGGGATCACGACCTGAGCTGAAGGCAGAGGCTTTAACCCACTGAGCCACCCAGGTGCCCCTCCTCACATGCACTTCTAACTAAATGGACTAACTTCACAAGAACTTAGAACATCAATGGTCCCTATGGGGAACTTTTGATCTCCCCAAATTGACCCTTATCAAAATCCAATTTAACAGCCATGACTACAGCTGTCAAAACCAGATCCAATGCCTGCTTCAATGGCTATTTTGGAGATTTCCAAACGCTTTAAGGACCTAATGGTGCTTCTCTGCAAAACACCATTTCTGAATTCACAGAGACGAGCCACTGAAAGGCATCAAAATGGCTTTTGATCCTTTGTCCCTCCCCCATCTTCTTTGTTTCCAGAGCTGCCACCAACTGGTGTTCAGACCAGGCCTCCAGTGGCCTCCTCCTCTTTTCCCTCTGCCCCATCCCCTTCTCCGATAAACTCACCCCCACTTCTTTCCCTGAAGGTCCCTTTTCCTCAGATTCTCTCCCCAATCCTTCCTCTCCTGAACCTGTTAAGACAGGCCCATTTGGGGTTCCAAGTAACCTCAGTTCCCTGCATTCGAGACTGAACCATGAGCCACAGTTAGCATTTGCCAATGTGGCTGAGGATCCCCAGAGTGTGGTGAACAGTTATTCAAATTTATTTCCAGGAATTACTACACATGATTGTTGGTGAGGGCCAGGCCAAACACTGGGTGACTCTGGCCCGACAGGAACATCTTACGAAGTATTAAGGGGGGCACCTGGGTAGCTCAGTGGGTTAAGCCGCTGCCTTCGGCTCAGGTCATGATCTCAGAGTCCTGGGATCGAGCCCCGCATCGGGCTCTCTGCTCTCTAGGGGAGCCTGCTTCCTCCTCTCTCTCTGCCTGCCTCTCTGCCTGCTTGTGATCTCTCTGTCAAATAAATAAATAAAATCTTAAAAAAAAAAAAAAGAAGAAGTATTAAGGGAACAGCACGTTGTCTGCAGGGACACTAGAACACTTGCTGGAAATACTACTGAGCAATTGTACTATCTTCCCTCAAGTCTGCTGAGTGGAACAAAATTCAGACTGGCACACAAAATCCTGATGGGCCTTTTCAGGATGATTAAAACTGACTCCAAATTGTTTTTAAAGAAATTTTTTTAAAAAATGTATTTGACAGAGAGAGATCACAAGTAGGCAGAAAGAGAGGAGGAAGCAGACTCCCTGCCGAGCAGAGCGCCCGATGTGGGACTTGACCCCAGGACCCTGAGATCATGACCTGAGCCAAAGGCAGAGAAAGGCCCAACCCACTGAGCCACCCAGGCGCCCTTTTCTTTTTTTCCCCTCAATTTTCAGTTGCAACATGTGAGACAGTTTTGAAACCAGTACTTTCTGCGATTACTACAAAGAGCCAGGATACTGGAGAAAGCCTGTTACACACATAAGGGCTGCAGGCACCTGTAGCCTTCCAGCTGGCCATTCCAACCTTCTCTGCATTCCCAAACCAGGGCTCTGAGGAACTATGGGGGCTGTTCCCAGGGGTCCCTTTTAACCAACTAGTGGAACCATCTGCACACTGGGAATGAGTCTCTGCCCTTGACACCAGAATTACCCTCCTGGGGGCCAACTCCCTCACACAAAACCCCCGCCTACAAGGACTGAAACAGCTCCAACAGTGGGGCCTCTTAAAAACATCTCCGCAGGTCTCTTCCTGCCTCTCAGCCTCTTCTTTTCTGGGCCCTTGGAGAGATACTCACCTTCTTCCCCGCTGTTGCTTCTCCTCTACTCATGTGTGCACCTGACATTCCTTAGAAAAATAAATGCCAGAATCTGGTTCCCTCAAAATGGGCCCATAATTCCATACTGCGCAGCAGTGAGCAGAACGATCAACCAGGAGAAGCGAACGACCTCCTGGCCTCTTCTGCACGTTCCGTCTCTGATGGCGCCATGGGGTCTGTTCCTACTGGATCCGCCACCTTGTTCTTTACGGGCAACGCGTTCAGCTGAGATTGCCAGAACCCACAGTATGCCTCGTAAAGATAAAACTGTATTTCTCAAAGTCTCTTGGGAGAATGAGACAAGACAATAGTCTATAAAGATGCACTTCAGGGCATCAAGCCCATGATAGAAGATAAAAAGCGTTAGCGTCTCATGATCCCCCAGCTCTACTCAATGTAACACTGTCTTCCTGGTGAGAAAACCCAATGGTTGGCAACGGACATCTATCCAGGACCTCTCAGCAATAAGTAGCATGTTCATGCCTCCACACTGTTGTTTCTAACCCCACAGGCTACTGACATCCATTGCCACTAGAGGAAATTTTTCATCGTAACTCACCTATGCACTGGATTTGGGATTCCAGCTGGTAAGTGTAGCGAGTTTTTGCTTTCACTTGGATAATACCCACAGACAGTCATGCCGCAGGGAACCGCAGAATCTTCTGTACTTTCCATGGACCCCTAAGGCAGCTCTGGATGGCGGACAATCTTCTGCGTCTCTACTTTATCACACTATGGAGACAATTTCATTCTCTGCCTTTCAATGGAAGGCATCATCTACTTGTTGAAACTTTTAGTTTTAAAGGGACATAAAGTCTCAAAAAATTAAGGTTTGCTCAAACTCAAGATAAACACGTATGGTATCTGATCTTGGAACCAGACCACACTGGGATCCAGACAAAACCCCTCATCCTTAATGCAGACACAACATCATGTTTTGAGTCCTGGTGACATTACAGGTCACTCTTCTAAGGAAAAAAGACTATTTTCATAGTTTACTGGTAGGTATTTTATTTTATTTTATTTTATTTTTTTTGAAGATTTTACTCATCCATTCGACAGAGAGAGATCACAAGTAGACGGAGAGGCAGGCAGAGAGAGAGAGAGAGGAGGAAGCAGGCTTCCTGCTAAGCAGAGAGCCCGACGTGGGACTCGATCCCAGGACCCCGAGATCATGACCTGAGCCGAAGGCAGGGTCTCAACCCACTGAGCCACCCAGGCGCCCTACTGGTAGGTATTTTAAAAAGCATGAACGTAGTAAACATTATCTTGGGTGTGCTTCTGGGAATCCTTTCTCTTTTTAAGATGTTATTTGATGATTACTTATTTTACATGATCTCTACACAGAATGTGGGGCTCAAACCCACAAAGCCAATACTAAGAGTTCCACTATCTACTGACCTAGTCGTCCAAGCACCCTGCAAATTCTTTTGAAGGTCTGAGACAGCAATGCTATCCCATTTGATGTCCAACCCAACAGGGTGAGTTACACTCTCCTTTTGCCAAGGGTAAAACCACAAACACTAGTCCAACTGGTATGCTACTGGGGTACCTCAGGACTGTGGAATATTATGGAAACCATGAAATGTTGTTACATCCAATGTCAATAAAACTGAAGAGGCTCCTATGCCTAAAATGTACGTTATGCTGTATTTTGGCAGGAGTTCTGGCTGTTATTACTGGCACTGTGCACGCCAGACTTTGGCTCCTGAGGGTAAGAAGAAAGCACTTCGGATATATTCCCACCACCATCACTGACCGCGGGGAAAAAAAACAAGCGATCCTGAGCAATGGTCAAGAGGCACATTCTTCCAAGTCATATTGGAATAAAATCAACCAAAAACACCAACAATAACTCTCAGAAGAGGTAAAAACAACTTAAAAAATTTAACATCTGCTCAATAAAAGGATAAAACTTATGTGAAAACACGTGTTTCAATAATGAAGACTGAAAATACAGAGGTGATTCAGAGTCAGGAAATTCTAGTATTAGCAACAGAAAAGAACTTTCAACAATCAAAAAGTCTTATGGGATGATCACAGATTAGGAAATTTTTGGAATATGAACTTCAAGTTTTTTTCTAAAATTATGTAAAGTTGTACGCACACACTCCTCCCACAGACACGTTCTTATCAACCTGAGTCTAAAAGACATTGTATTGGAAAAGAAATGTGTTTTACATAACCAGGTGATTACTTCAAGTCTGAGACAACAAAGTGTATGTCCTACAGATGTAGAGGACAAAGGACACTGAGCACCATGAGTGTTCATATCAGCAACACGAACTAGAAATTAAGACACTTCGCATCTCTACCATGGAAGAGGCACTTGCAAAAACAAAGCCATGTTTGTAACAATGAAATGATTTCTGTCCTGCCACAATTGTCATGAACAAAATACATGAAGTTCTATACGGGAAGTGTTCCCCAAATTGTGTCCATTCGGGTTTGTCTCCAGTATATTGGCTCTCATTTAAAAAATGATTTTAGGGAGATTAAATGCTTTCGCACAGTGTCTGTGCTCCCAGATTGAGGAAATACTAGAAGGCTTTTCCATGGTTCTTAACTTCATAGGGTTTCACATCACTGTGTTCTCACAAGGATCCCCGAAGATTAGAGGGACACCTGAAGGCTTTCCCACAGTGTGGACATTCACACAATTCTCGTCAACTGAGTGTTATCACATATACTTGCAGTTCTATGCGATACTAGAAGGTCTTACCAGAGTCCTTAGATTCACAAAGGTTACCGTCCACTGTGATTCCTCACGTGTTCCTGAAGGGAGTAGTGACCGGTGAAGTTCTCTCCCCACTGTGTTTCTTCATATGCCCTCGAAGGGATGAGGGAAACTTGTATGTTTTCCCACATTCATTGCATTCGCAGGGTTTAATTGTGTTGTGCATTTTCAAATGATCTTGAAAACACTGAGGCTGACTGAAAGCTTTCCCACACTCTGTACACTTAAAAGGTCTCTCCCCAGTGTGTGTCCGCGTGTGTGCTTCCAGGTGCGATGGACTCCTGAAGGCTTTGCCACAGTGGTGACATTCATAAAGTTTCTCCCTAGTGTGTGTCCTCGTATGTACCCGCAAGGACGCAGCACGGGTGAAGGCTTTCCCACACTGCTGGCATTTACAGGGTCTTTCCCCACTGTGTGTCCTCATATGAGCTCGTAGGTTTCCAGGAGTGGTGAAGGCTTTCCCACACTGCTCACATTTACAAGGTCTTTCTCCACTGTGTGTCCTCATATGAGCTCGCAGGTTTCCAGGACTTAAGAAAGCCTTCCCACACTGCTCACATTTACAGGGTCTTTCCCCAGTGTGTGTCCTCATATGTACCTGCAGGTTTCCATGAGTCGAGAAGGTTTTCCCACACTGCTGACACTTGCAGGGCCTTTCACCAGTGTGTGTCCTTTTATGTCCTCGAAGGTTTGCGAGAGACTTAAAGGCTTTTCCACACAGCTCACATATGAAGGGTCTTTCCCCAGTGTGTACCCTTGTATGTACCTGTAGGTCTCTGTGCCACCTGAAGTCTCTTCCACACTCCTTACATTCATAGGGTTTCAGGATACCGTGTGTGGCCATGTGACGTTCGAAAGGTTGATGCTTTCTGAAAGTTTCACCACACACCTTACATTCCAAGTGTCCACCCTCGGTGTGCCTTCTCACAGTATGTAGTACAAGGGTGTGGTGACGAATGAAGGCTTTTCCACAGTGCTGACACTTATAGGGTCTCTCTCCAGTGTGCTTCCACATGTGTTCTCGCAGGCATGAGTTATACCTGAAGGTCTTCCCACACTGCTGACATTCATACAGTCTCTCCCCCGTGTGTGTTGTCGTATGTTCCCGCAGATTTCCAAGATATCTGAAGGTCTTCCCACACTGCTGACATTCATAGGGTCTTTCCCCAGTGTGCGTCCTCATATGGATGCGCAGGTTTGTGTGATCCCGGCAGGATCTGCCACACTGGTTACATTCATAGGGTTTCACCGTATTGTGGGTGGCCATGTTACGATTAAAATGTTCACACTTCTGGAAAGTTTTCCCACACTCCGTACATTTGTAGGGTCTATCCACAGTATGTGTCCTCATATGGACTCCAAGGGCTGTGTGATATCTGAAAAGTCTGCCACATTCCTTACACTCATAGGGTTTCATGACATTGTGAGTGGTCATGTGACGTTCAAAAGGCAGATGCTTCCTGAAACTTTGCCCACACTCCTTACATTCTAAGGTTCTGTCCTCTTCGTGTCTTCTCATGTGTGCTTCAAGGGAGTAGTGACCAGGGAAGGCTTTCCCACATTGCTGACATTTACAGGGTTTTTCCAGAGTGTGTGTCCTCACATGTCTTTGCAGACTTGAAGCAGACCCAAAGGCTTCTCCACACTTCACACATTCATAGGGTCTCTCCCCAGTGTGAGTTCTCATGTGACGTGTAAGGTAAGACTGATACATAAAGGCCTTCCCACACACGTCACACGCATGGACTCTCTGTCCACAGTGATCCTTCACGTGACCCCGTAAGGATGACATGCAAGTGAAAGTTTTTCCACATTTCTTGCACTCCAAAGATTTTTTACTACCGCGACTCTTCAAGTCTCTCTTCGAAGCTCCCCCAGTGTCCTGAGGTTCATAAGGTTTCTCTACAAGGCCTGTGTCCACGTGAGGGCTGGGGCTCGAGACACAGCTGCAGGCTGGCCCACATTCCTCACAAGGACTAGGTTTGTGTCCAGGGTGGGATCTTTGTGGATTCTCAGGGAAAGAACCATCTGTGAAGGCTTCTCTACACTTGGCGCAGTGACAGGACTTGTCTCTAGAAGGACGATCCACACGCACGGTAAGACTTGTCATCTGCCTTCTGGTTTCTCCACATCGATTATCTTCGCTGCTTTCACAGACCCGCTTCACCAAACGACTTCTGTTCAAAATGGGAAGGCACACTGTTACGGAATAATGATTTTAACTGATCTCTTCATTAATTATCTACTGATCCGTATTAATGATTACTTGATACATAACGGCTGTCTTCAGTGAACGGCTGTTTCTCGCACTGTCTCCATGGAACCAAAGTGAAACAAGCTTAATGTACTGGCTGAAGACGGAAATACTGTCCGAACACTCTAGGATTCTCAGATGTCGTTTTTCTCACCATTATTTCCAACTGAATTAGTTTTCAGATGTTCAGTATCTAGAATGCATTCATTAAAACTACTTCATGTGAAAGTCTGGATCATACAATTACTGAGGTCTGCTCTCAGTGATCCTTTGATCTCAAGCTAGTCTCACCGTCCGCCCTGAGCCCCTCCTTCTCCTGTATGAGTGTTACTCACCTCAAACGCCTTTCCTGGGTTTGGGTTTGATCTCCACCGTTAGGAAATTTCCAGTTTGCTCCAAAAACAGAGCACGAATCATTTCTTGCAAGTAAGACGGTCTTGCCTTCACTGGGGAGCTCATTCTGAACATTTCGCTGAGTCCTTGATGCACTCCTTTTATCCTGACTCGTATCAACTGCAAAAATTAGGAGCAAAATTCACTTTCTTGGGAATGACCTGATGTTTGAAGGTAAGAAAACAGACCATATGTCGATTTCTAGTCATATACTGATCCCGAAATGGAAATGAGGTTCATCAGGAAGAACAGACAAGTAACCAAAGAAAAATCCTCAGGACCCTAGTGATTTGGGACTTTGGCAATAAGAGGAAAAGTGTATGTAGGGCAGCCTGTTTACTCAGAAATACTTCAAAATCGATGGCGACTAATGTGGAGGGAAGTATTATCAGAAAAGTAAAGTAGAAAGGAACTGGACAAAATACATACCTTCACACCCTACTTCCATAAAGGAACACAGAAAGGCTTGCCACGTGGGCAAGGATGGATGAAATGTCTGACAGGAGGCCAGGTGAGTGACAAAATCACCTTCTCAAAACAAGGACAGAGTCACGTTTCTAACGGACTTGCGCAAATGCCATTCCCTTCTCCCTTCTCCGACTGAGGGCTGCTGGTCCGTTCTGAAGGCACCGAGGCCACCGGGGGAGCCTGCACTGCCCCAGCTGCCACTGTAGTGGGATGGTGGGTGTGGCTGCCCAGAGCTCCCCGAGAAGAGCCCAGCAGGGGGGAGGATTTGAAGGGCCACAAGCAGTCTGGAAGATGGGCTCTTTATTCTTCGAGTTCATTGATGATGGTTAAGTGTGGACTTTTTCTTCTTCTTCTTGCTGGAAGCATACTGACCGTTCATTTTATGGTCAGGTCCCAACGCGGTGTTTCAACAATCATCCGCATTACAAAATGCTTGCCACAGTAACTATAATTAAAATCTATCACTATGGAAAACTAATGCTGTATTATGACCATATTCCCTCTGCTGTACTTTCCATTCCCACATTTACTGTGTGTATGTGTGTGTGTGTGTGTGTTCCAATATTCTCTGTTTATACACCACACCCAGTGCCCCATGCAATATGTGCCCTCCTTCATTCGTTCCCACGTTTGGTAAGTGCAGCTTGGACCACTCAATCCCCTTCATCTATTTCTCTGCTCCCTCCGTACCCTCCAGTGGCACAAACACCAATTTCTTCTTGATAGTTTTAAGTCTCTTTCTATTTCCTGTTGTTTGTTCATTCATTTGTTATTTAGATTCCACATGTAAGTAAAATATGGTGTTTGTCTTTCTGACTTACTTACTTGGAAGAAAATCCTCTAGGTCCATCCACGTATTCACAAATGGGAAGACGTCACCCTTTTTCCCTGGCTGGGTAACTGTCCCTTAGACGCGTTTTCCATATATTCATTATCCAATTCACCCGTCGACGGATGCGTGGGTTCCTTCCGTATCTTGAGTATTGCAAGTAACGCTACGATGAACATTAATGTTTTCTCTATGGTTAAATACCCAGAAGCAGATTTACAGACGATATGGTCCTTCTGTGGTGTTCTGCAGAACCTCTGTACTGCTTTCCATGTGGGCTGCACCAATTTACCTTCCCACCAGCAAAGCTGAGTTTCCTGTTCTCCACATTCTCACCAGCACTTGTTATCCTGTTATCTTTGTCCTTCTGATACAGCCAACCTGGCTGCCATGAGGTGGTATCTCACTGCTGATTCGATTTTGACTTCCCTGATGATTTTCTTTTAAAGATTTTATTTATTTGACGGAGAGAGAGAGATCACAAGCAGGCAGAGAGGCAGGCAGAGAGAAAGGGGGAAGCAGGCTCCCCGCCGAGCAGAGAGCCTGATGTGGGACTTGATCCCAGGACCCTGAGACCATGACCTGAGCCGAAGGCAGAGGCTTAACCCACTGATCCCCCCAGGCACCCAGTCCACATCTCTCTTACCAGCTTGTGCTGCTCGGGACAAAGATGTTCCATCTTCCACTCATTGTTCTTTGGCTCCGGGTATTTTGTGGTTCCTCCCTGACCTTCTCTGTTGACCCACTGGTGTTAGTAGCATGCTGTTTGGCCTCAACATGTTTTTGCTTTTTTTTTTCTTTTTGGTAAAGTCTTTTTTAATTTATCTGTCAGAGTGAGTAGAGAGGGGGCACAAGTAGGGGAAGGCACTGGCAGAGGGAGAAGCAGGCTCCCCACTGAGCATGGGACCGTGACCCACGTGGGAGGCAGACCTTTGACCAACTGAGCCGACCAGGCATCCCAAGCTGCTTCCCGTTCTTATTACGGACTTGTAATTTCATGCTGCCATTCTTCGAAAGCGTGCCTCCTAAGATCGCAGTCTTCATAAATTTACTGAGACTCGTTTCGTGGTCTAACACACAAACTATCCTGGAGAATGTTCCGTGTGCCCTTGAAAAGAACGTGAATTCTGCCATCTGGAATGGAAAGTTCACTATGTCCGCCTGGTGCGATGTCACTGAAATCCACTCTTTACTGATTTTCAGTCTGGGCGTTCTATGCAGGCACGTTAGTGGAGTGTTAAATCCTCCTACAATTATTTACTATTGTCACTTTCTGCCTCTATTTCTCCTAATATTTGCTTTCTATATTTAAGCGTTCCATTGGGTACAGAGATATATTCAATTGTTAAACTGCTCTTGTCAGACTAATCTGTCTATCATCATGTCATGGCAGTCTCTGTCTTGTCACAGTCTTCATTGTGACCCCTACTGTATCTCATGTAAGTATTCGAGCTCTACTTTTTACCCCAGTTCTATTTGCATGGAGAATCTATTTTAGTCCACCTGACTTGCAGTCCATATTGTGTCTCCCTTTTAGGCAGACGACACGTGGTTTTGTTTTTTTTTTTTTATAAAGATTTTATTTATTTATTTGACAGACAGAGATCAGAGGTAGGCAGAGAGGCAGGCAGAGAGAGGAAGGGAAGCAGGCTCCCTGCTGAGCAGAGAGCCCGATGCAGGGCTCGATCCCAGGACCCTGGGATCACGACCTGAGCCGAAGGCAGAGGCTTTAACCCACTGAGCCACCCAGGCGCCCCTTGGGTTCTTTTTTTTTAATCATTCAGTCAATGTATGTCTTTTGATTGGAGCGTCTAGTCCGTCTACATTGAAAGTAATTACTGAGAAGCATGCACTTCTTCCTAATTTGTTAAATGCGTCTTTTTAAAATTTAAGATTTACTTATTTGAGAGAGAGTGAGAGAGAGAGCATGAGAGGGCAGGAGCTGAGCAGAGAACCGACCTGAGCCAAAAGCTCTGAGCCACTTCCCACTGGCCTGCCATTTTTCTCCTGAAAAATCAGCTAACAGCCTTATGGAGTTTCCCTTGTAATTTAGAGTTTCTCTAGCTGGTTTCAGATAATCTCTTCATATTTCCTTTTTTCTCCATTTTATTATAAACGTGGGTGTGGACCTCCTTTTGTTCTTCCCATTTGGCCCTGCTGAACCTCCCAGACCTGAGTATCTGTTCCATGCCCAGATCTGAGAACTCCTCACCCACAGTTTCTTCAAAGAAGTTTCTGCTCTTTTCTCTGTTCTCCTCCGTAGACCCCCATGATGCAAATGTTCTTATCACTGCTGTACTCAACAGGTCCCTGAACTTAATACGTCAGTTACTCATCTCTCACCATTACTGTAATTCTGCTATTCAGCTTCGTTGCTTCCTACGTTCCCGCACCTTCCAGATTGCGGGAGCTGCTGGGCGTCCTCCAATATGCTATGGATCCCCCTAGTGTATTCCTCAGGTCAGTTATGGGGTTTCTTAGCTGTGATTGGTTCTTGTTTATATTTCCTATCTCCTTGTTGTAGTTCTCACCGTGTCTAGCCACTCTTCTCTCAAGCCTGGGCGGTAGCTACATGACCACTACCTTGAATTCTTTTATCTGGTAGATGACTTACCTTTCTGTGATTTAGGTCATTTTCAGTGCTTTTATCCCGTTATTTTCCTTGCAACAAATTCCTCTGTCTTCTCCCTGTGCTGGCACGTATTAAGTCAGTCAGCTACATCTCCCGGTCCTCAAAGTAGTGGCTTTTCCAGAAGACATGCTACGGTGCCTTCCACCACAGCATACCCCGGCCACCAGGACCAGGTGCTCCAGGAGTGTTCTGCTGTGGGCCGCGTGTGCCCGCCTGTCACGGCTGAGACCCAGCTGCTACATGCACACTGTGTGGGGCTCGCATGGCTGGCTGAGAAGTCCCACTGTAGCCTTGCTGGGGCACTGATGAATGGGGGTCACCCTCAATATGTCTGTGTGCAACAATGCGTGGTGACTGCTGTGGGCGCAGAGGTGGGCAGTAGCGGGCAGCTGAGAGGCCAGCGGACCAAAGGCCTGAATGCGGCCAATGCAGGC
>NW_019154170.1:4339478-4361343 GCF_002288905.1 Enhydra lutris kenyoni | reverse complement strand
CATAAAGACATGACCTTAAAAAAAAAAAAAAAAGACTTGACCTCCAGGGGTGCCTGGGGGCTCGGTGGTTAAGCATCTGCCTTTGGCTCAAGTCATGATCTCAGGGTCCTGGGATCTTGGGGCTCCCTGCTCAGTGGGGAGTACGCTTCTCCCTTTCCCTTTACCCCTCCCTGCCTCTTTGGCATTCTCTTTCTCACCCTCCCTCTCTCAAGTAAAGAAGTAAAATCTTAAAAGAGAAAATGTAAAAACAAAAGACATGACCTCCAGGGACGCCTGGGTGGCTCAGTTGGTTGAGCGGCTGCCTTCGGCTCAGGTCATGATCCCAGCGTCCTGGGATCGAGTCCCACATCGGGCTCCTTGTTCTGTGGGGAGCCTGCTTCTCCCGCTGCCTCTGCCTGCCACTCTGTCTGCCTGTGCTCGCTCTCTCTCTCTCTCTGACAAATAAATAAATAAAATCTTTTAAAAAAAAAAAAAAAAAAAAAGACATGACCTCCAGATGGCCCAAGACCTTGACGCAGGCGTCCAGAGCCTCATCCCCCTTCCTCTGTCCCTGTCGTGTGGGCTGTGCTTGCCTTCTGGGCTCCCAGAGGCTGCCCCGAGGGCACAGTCTTGAGAGGGTGACATGGCGTCGAGACTGAGCACAGTTAAGGCGTCTCTATAAAGATCTGGTGGCTGGGTGAGGGGACCCACTCACCTTGCTGCCGCCCCACAGTCGCCTTTCTCGTAAGTTCCCTTTGCTTTGGGAAACAGCTGGCTACCAAGCTGGGGGGACCCGCCTCTTTCTTGGGGTCTCTCTCTGCCCCCCGCCAATGTGGTCTGGTTTCAGATTATAGCCAGGAAGCTCCCAACCAGGCTCCAGAACAAGGGCTGTGAATTGGAGGCCTCCCTCAGGGGCTGATCCCTGACCGGCCCCCACCCTGAAGGACACCAGGCCCTCCTGTCTCTGCCCAGCTGGCCCAGGTGCCCCTCCGCTCTGGACAAAGGGTCACTCCATGGGGAACCGGATTCTGAAATTCCTGTGCCCACTGTAAGTAAGTTTCCAAAGGGCTTTTCATATGTTAGGACTTAAGGATCCTGGAGGTCTGAGTAAAGTCAAGCTAAGATTGCTTTTTGCCTCTAGTAAAGCATCAACATTGGGGCGCCCGGGGTGGGGGGGGGGCTCAGTGGTTTAAGCCTCTGCCTTCGGCTCAGGTCATGATCTCTGGGTTCTGGTTTGAGCCCCGCATCAGGCTCTCTGCTCAGTGGGGAGTCTGCTTCTCCCTCTGCCCCTCCACTCATGCTCTCACTTTCTCAAATAAATAATTTTTTTTAAAGCATTAAGGTGAAGGCAGTAGTGAGTTCTTTGAGGAACGTTATGCTCCGCCTGCCTCAGGCATTTCCGGGCGGCTGCGGGGGACAAGGGGGCGTCATCTTCTCTGCATCTCTTCTGCCTTCCTGTTCCTCATCATTAACCACGGCCTTGTACAGCAAAAGCTCTTCGGGCCCACGGTCCCGTCCCCGTGCTATAATAAAAACACCATTTTGCACCAAAAATGTCTCAAGAATTCTTTCTTGGCCATTTGCTTAAACCACCCCCCCCCCCGGGGAGTTTCCCACCCTGAGTCCCTGCCCCTCCCGCCCCTCCCGGGGAGGACTCACCTGAGGACTTGGGTTTAAGGTTGACTCGTGAACTCTCAGGAAAAGAGCCCAATGACACAAGGAAGCCTGTTCCATGGCCCCTCAGCCTGGCCGTCCGGCTGGTGTCCCAGGCCTTCCCCACATCCCCCCCCCCCCCCCCCCGGCCCCCCCCCCCCCCCAACTCCTCCACCCCAGCTCTCGGAAGCAATGCGGGCTCTTGCTGCGACCGTCATTCTTGGTTTCGCCTCCAAGTGCGAACGATTAAAAGTCTGCCACATCCTGGAGAAAAAGTGCTGCTGTCGGTGCTGATGACTGACGAGGGAGCAGGAGGCAGGTAAGGGCCTGAAGCTGACACCCCCCACCCCGACCCCTGACTCCCTCCCGGGGAGAAGTGTGACATTCCTCAGGCATTCCTGCCTGCCCCAAAAGGGGGGGGGGGGGGACAAATGGTTAACAGAGATCTCAGTCCTGCAAGACGAGTCTCCCATCAGTTTACCAAGGTCTCAGGGGCTTACCAGGAAAGAGTCTTCTTATCCGCAGCCGGGTAACTCCCTGAGCCCCAGAGATTTGGTTTCCTGGAGCCCCAGCCTCACCCTCCCCTCCGCGGTGATGTGGGAAACAAAAGCAGAAGGGAATGCAAATAAAATTAAATTTCTTTATAGCCTGCAGCCCATTGACAAATACTGGAGAGAAGCAGATTATTGTAACCTTCGTCCAGGAAGCTGCCACGTGTCTTCACGTTCACGTCTCACTAGAAGGAAAAGCCACTGCAGCTGGACCGAGCCAGGCTTCCAGAATCCCCCGAGTCTCCTTTAGCATATCAAAGTCCGTTCGGAAACCTCCCCCAACGCCCAAGTGTGTAATCCTTCTCCCTCACGCTTAACAATGCGGTTCTTCCTGACCTTGGGTCCTGTCCCCGAGCTTTAACAAAACACCGGTTTACCCCGAAGACGTCTCAAGAATTCTTTCAGCTCAGGACCCCAACAACACTCCAAGCCACATCAATAATGTCCACATTTACCAAGAAATGCTGATAGAATCTGTGATTTGACCCTCTACCATTATGTATATGTTTTATTATGTATAGGTTTTATTAGACAGTAATAAATAGCTAGCCCCCTCAGGGTCCTAGAAACCTTGCTTCCAATTTCCTTAGAGACTCACTCTATCCCTAACCCCCTCCCAACTTGAAGTGTATAATGGGCCCCTCCTCATGACCCCAGTGCCCCTCTTTCTGCCCTCGGGTCCTGTCCCAGGGCTTTAATAAAACCACTTTTCTTTTTAAAGATTTTATTTATTTATTTGACAGAGACAGATCACAAGTAGGCAGAGAGGCAGGCGGAGAGAGAGGAGGAAGCAGGGCTCGATCCCAGAACCCTGAGAACATAACCTGAGCCGAAGGCAGAGGCTTAACCCACTGGGCCACCCAGGAACCAAAGACGTCTTTGCACCAAAGACGTCTCAAGAATTCTTCCTTGGCTGTGGGCTTCGGATCCTAATAGTATCCTTCCAACATCATTATGTTCTTTAGGAACTTCCTGGTATTCCTGGGTACTTGTTTTGCCATGTAAATTTTAGAGAGTTTTTGTAAAGTATCAAAAATCCCTACTGGCATTTTGATGTAATTTAATGAAAACTGTACATCTATTTGTTTAGAACTGATATCAGGGTGATGAAGTTCAAGAATCCGGGTGAGGTTAGGCGGGGCGAGGTCCGGAGCTGACGGCTAAGAAAGAATTCTTAAGTCTCTGGTGCACAAAGGTGGTTTATTAAAGCACGGGGACAGAACCCGTGGGCAGGAAGAGCTGCTGCCCCGGGGATGTGAGGAGCGATCTATCATATACTTGTAAATTGGGGAGGGGATTAGGGATGGCGTAAGTCTCTAAGGAGTTTTGGAATCAAGGTCTCTAGGACCTTGAGGGGCTAGCTGTTGTCTGGGGAAAAGGTTATTCATTACCAGTAATAAAACCTTTCCGTGAGACCCTTTAGATGTCTATCAGTGGGCCATATGCTCGGGAATGATTGTGGACACTATCTTGGAGGTTTAGAGATAAAGTTTCCAAAGGAATTGTTAATGTAGACTTATAGGATCCTGTTTGGGTGTAGGGGGTCGGTCAGGCTAGGATTGCCCTTTGCCCTTAGCAAAGCCTTAAGGTGAGGGTAGTTGAGTCCCAAGAGGAGACTCACTCTGCCTGTTTTAAGGGCTTGTCAGTAGGTAAGGAAATTTAATAATTTTTCTTCTGCCTCTGTTTCCCACATCAATGGCAGCACCGAGTTCTCTTTTCTAAGAGCATTATTCATGTTTCTCTCTCTCTCTCTCTCTCGCTCGCTCTTTTTTTTTTCAGTTGGCTTTGATGTCAGGCATGATGATGTGGGAAACAAAGGCAGAAGAGAAATTATCACGTTTCCTTACTACCTGCAGCCCCTGGACAAGTCCTGGAAACAGGCAGAGTGACATTCCTCTAGGGACTCAACAGCCTCGACGTTGACCCTTCGCTTAGGGCAAAAGGCAATCTTAGCCCGATCTCCAGGATCCTGTAAGTCTACCTTAACATATAAAATTCCCTTTGGGAACTTCCTTTATTTCTACTCCCCAAGATACATGTTGGCAATCATCTCCCAGGCATCCGACCCACCACCAATACGCATCTAAAAGGTCCCATGACTCAGGTTTTATGAGTAAGAAACGACCCTTTCCCAGCCACGGCTAGCCCCCTCAAGGTCCTGGAAACCTTGCCTCCAGAATTTCTTCAAGAATTATGCTCTCCCTAACCCCCTCCCTTGAAACTATATAATGGACCCCCCCCTCATGGCCCCAGTACAGCTCCTTCTGCCCGAGGGTCCTGTTCCCTGTGTTTTAATAGAACCACCTTATTGCACCAAAGATATCTCAAGAATTCCTTCCTGGCTGTCGGCTTCACACCCCACCATCCTTCCCGTATCATCTGGTGACCATGAAGGATTTTTGAGCCTTTTTATCTGGACTCTGGGCGTTGGTGCAAACTTGGCGAGTACCTTCTCTCCTCGTCCCTACTGTCCCTCCCGGGGATCTTCGAGAAGCTCGTACTTCCTGGAACACACCCGTATGGGCTGCTTAGGCTGCGCTCCTCCAGCCTGTGGCTACCCCACAGGGAGGAGAAAGCCTGCCTTTTGCCTGGAGTTAGTACCTGGCTGGAATGGTAATAAGATCCTGGCACTCTCTTTATTCCTGTCCTTATACAACGCTGTTGGTCTCGGGCACGGGACAGCCACCGAAGTCACCAGGATGGCGGGTAATCTTGACTCCCGTGTGAGGTTTCCTCCTGATTGGTTTAATGTGATCCCCTTCACGGCCCTGGTCTGGCCACATCTGGACATGGGATGCCCCTGGGAGCTGGCCAAAACCAGCACCTGATTGATTGAAAACCCAACCAGGATGTTTCCCAGGGAAGTTTACTGTGAAGACTTCCTGTGTTGGAATGTCGCTTAGACCATGACGGATTTCTGTCTTTACTATTGTCCATCAACATCCTCTGCCAACTACTTACATTAAATCTTAAACTTAAATTAAAATGGGGTCATTTCCCCTTGTAAAACTTTTCTAGTGTTCTCCAAGGGTGAAAAATGGCAAGGCAATAGCACAACTTTCAGGGTATGGGACAGCACGACAGTATTTCAGCCCATTTACCAAGCACCCATCTGTAGCCTAGGATGTGGTGGGAAAATGGAGAGACCCTGGCATCCCGCCTACAGGGTCTTTTATGACAGGAATGCCTTCTTGGTAAGGCAGGATGGTGATCAATAGTGACTTTTCGTTTGAGGGACGCCTCTGGTCGCTATTGACACATGGAACATCTGCCATACCCTGCACGGGTGCCACCAGGGAGACACGGGGGAGTGTTTGGTAATTTTTGGTAAAGGACTTTCTCTACTTTCCCAGGAGCATGGCCTCAGTAGGCTTCTTCTTCAGTCCCCAAGGACTGTCCCTTGGGATGCCTTTTTAACCACTGGAAACAATTCAGACTGCAAAATTTAGGAAAGGATTGGTCTGTAACACTGCTGGCCGCAGCGGGATCTGTCAGATCTCTTCTGCAGGAAACCGGGCAGAATGTGTTTGACTGAATGTGTCTGTAGTAAACTCCCTCCCGACATATGGGATGATAATGACCTAAATCAGCTTCCTCCAAACTAACCCAGGTTCCTGGAGGAAACACAGGCCATCCCCAGCAAAGGGGACACTGACTCACTCTCTCATGTTCCTCCTCCCAATAGATGTGGGGGCTTCTCCCTCATTCATTTCCTGGGCTAGTGGCTACAACTGGAGCCAGCTGGTTTGCCTACCTCAGAGAGGGGACTTTAAGGACTATTCCCAAGCAGCTGCTGAAACTCCCTTTGTTTCAGGGGAAATTCCTTGTCTTCTCCAGCCCAACGTGGACTGCCTACCTCCCTAACCCCCACTTGTTGGTGGGAAAACATGGCGTCTGCTCTTCTGTTGGGGATGATGAGCTCGAAAACAGGGAACCCTTTCTCTGCCTTCTGGAACCACTTGGCCTCTTCTGCCTTCCCCTCCCCCTCCTCCAGTTTCTGAACCACTTGGGGTGTGGCCTGCGTAACTGGCTTTGGTACCATCCTTGGTGCCCCAGGCACCATGGCTCCTTCTTCCCTTGCTGTCAAGGGACACCTAACACCACCCACTCCAGATTTCCCCAGCACTGTCTCAGGTAAAAATTAATAATGGGGAGGATCCAGGTGGAACATAATTCAACATTTAAACCAAGTTAAGTTTGTTGGTTTAATTTATGTCTTTAAAGTTATCAGCCACACATGTGAAACTTTCATTCTGTTGAGGTTTGTGGAGGGTCAAATAAGCTCACATTATCTCTGTTTCAACGTATTAGCAAAAAGATGACTAAAATGACGGTTAGTTGTCCATCTTATCCAAGTTTTCATGGGTAATTTTTAAGATAGCTTTCAAAGTCTTTGGGAACCTGAAGATTTAAAGTTTTGCTTGGATGATAAGTGGGACTGAATTCGCTGGAGATTGGGGTCTTTTCCAAACAGGATATGGTGCTAAAGGACGGGTTACTCCATGTAGGTTTGTGCTTTTGACTTCTTACTGTAAAGAAACTAAGAATATTTGTGTCTGTTAGTAAACATGCTTTATGCTCCGCTGGTTCATAAAACGCCATCTAAAGAATTCTGGTGTAACAGTTTGCAATTGGTTACTACTTAGCACTGGAGACCAAGGCCTTTCTAAGAATGAAAAATTCTGCTGAATGTAATTAAGATTGATGGAAATAAGAAAAACAACTCTGTATGTGTAAGAAAGAAGGAAGGAAGGAGTGGGAATGCATTTTTGTTGAAGGCTAAAGAAGGTAATTTTGTCCTAAAACAGACTGGTTGTTTGGAGGAATGGCTTGGGACAAAATCTGAATGCAAATGAGACTTGTAGAAGGTTTGTGATGAGAAAATTTTGGAAAGTATTTTCATGTGTTGTCAGGATGGACCAAGATGGAGATGAATGGAATGTGAGGTACACTGGTATAAGACACAAAAGTCTGTTTTCTCTGAGTTAAAAAGACAAGTTTTCTTAAATTGTTGGTCTGCTCTTGATAAGAAAATGTACGCAGTTGTTTTCTCTTTGTCTACCCAGAAAACCTAGTTTCTGTGTTTTGCCTTTATCAGGTCCTTGATGATCCATAATCCTATTTAGGTCCAGGCTTTAAAGCTCTCGAAGGTCTCAACAAACTTCCCCAAGATTTAAATTGTAAATGAGTTTCATTGACTAGTTAGGCTTGTTTGCTTGCTATGTTACTTTCTGGTATAAGATCATTACTGATGTGGGAAACAAAGACGGAAGAAAAATTATTAAATTTCCTTACTACGTTACACTATCCCTAACCCCCTCCCAACTTAAACATGTTACAGGATTTTCTTCTCCATCGGTGGGTGCCCTTGGTTCTCGGTCATGCTGCTCCGAAGAATGAAGAGGTAGACCAGATAGAACGGTGGGAAGCAAAGCAAGGTGTTTGTTGTTGTTGTTATTGTTTGGGGTTTTATTTATTTGATAGAGAGCACAAGCAGGCAGAGTGTCAGGGAGAGGGAGAAGCAAGCTCCCTGCTGAGCAGACAGCCAGAGGAGGGCCTCAATTCAAGGACCCTGGGAGCACGACCTAAGTGGAAGGCAGACACTTAACCAACTGAGCCACCCAGGCACCAAGCGAGTACGTTTATTAAGTGATAGCACAAAACTCCTGAGGAGGGAGGGGAATCAAGAAGGTTGCCACTAGAGTTTCTAAGTCTAGGGATTTTTATGGGCTTGTTGACAGACTGAATCCTTCCAGGGTGGTATAAAATCCTTTTGGAAGGGGGGGGTTGGGGGGGGGGGGCTTGTCCCTGCCTGCCTGCCTTTCAACTATCTTTCATCAAAAATATATAATGGGGGGCACCTGGGTGGCTCAGTCGTTCAGCATCTGCCTTTGGCTCAGGTCATGATCCCAGGTTCCTGGGATCAAGCCCCACATCGGGCTCCTTGCTCCGTGGGAAGCCTGTCTCCTTCTCCGACTCCCCCACTCTAACCCCACTTGCGTTCCTTCTCTCTCTGTGTGTCTGTCAAATAAATTTTTAAAAAATCATTTTTTTAAGTCTCTCTCTCTTTTTTTTTTAAAGATTTTATTTATTTGAGAGACAGAGATCACAAGTAGGCAGAGAAGTAGGCAGAGAAGCAGGCAGAGAGAGAGGAGGAAGCAGGCTCCCTGCTGAACAGAGAGCCCCATGGGAGGAAAGATTTTATTTATTTGAGAGACAGAGATCACAAGTAGGCAGAGAAGCAAGCAGAGAGAGAGGAGGAAGCAGGCTCCCTGCTGAGCAGAGAGCCCCATGGGAGGCTCGATCCCAGGACTCTGGGATCATGATCTGAAAAATGAAGGCAGAGACTTTAACCCACTGAACCACCCGGGGGCCCCAATAAATAAAATCTTTAAAAAAAAAAATATATATATATATATATAAATGGACCACCCCTCATGACCTAGGACAGATACTTCTGCCCATGGGTCCTGTCCCCATGCTTTATTAATAAAGCCACCTTTTTGCGCCAAAGACATCACATTAATTCTTTCTTGGCCATTGGCTTCGAACCCTAATGTTCTTTCCTACACCAATCATCACTTGATATTCTGATTATTTTTTTATTAACATATAATGTATTATTTAACATATAATGTATTATTACATACATACAATGTATACAATGTATTTCATAGCACTCACCACAGCACATACCCTCCCCAATGTCCATAACCCAGCCACCCTATCCCTACTCCCCAACCCCCAGCAACCTCTGATTATTGAAGTGTTATCTGTCACAGAAATAACTAAATTTCCTTGTCAATCGCATCATAATGAACTCTCATATCAGATCATTAACAATGTCCGTTTCTGAGGTTTTTTTTCATTGTTCTTATTGTCTTGCAATATGAGTTTCATCTTCAAGGAGGTTCAAAGGACTTTTAGGACAAAAACAGGTGTTCAATATCTTAAGATCATAACACTGAAACGGTAAGAATTTCCAGAACTAGCTAAAAAAAGGTGCATTCAAATTAAACAAGACTAAGTAACAGGGGACTAACTGAAGTAGAAAGATGATTATAGTTTTGTGACTCTTGTTTGAAACATTTCTGCTTCTCTACTGTTCGCCCTTCCAGACTAAGGGAACTTTCTCTTATGATATCTGTAACTTACAGAAATGGGATAAAGTATTGATTTGTGAACAAATTGAAGCATTCAACTTTTTTCTCTACCTGAAACCTCTGAAATTCAAAAGGTCTCAGCAAGTATTCTTTCTTCCATGGCATTCATAGTCATTTCCATAAGCTCAATAAGAATCTGTTCTCCTTGTAAGAGGACAGCATTGGAAAAATTGGTTATTTTACCAAGGCTTTGACTGGGATGTCATATTTGAGAAACAGGCATGGCTTCAGATACGGTCAAAGAGCTTTGAGGAACTAAGGTTGACTTTATGAACCGTGGAGCCATAAAGCCCCTTGGAAATGTTGGCCTGATACCTTGCTTACTGAATTCCCAGAAGCCTCCCCAGTAAAGCAGGAGACTCGGGATACTTTGGGGACCTCAAGAAGAGGAATTTTCCCACATCTACAGGAATTACAGGCATGTCTGATGGCAAGTACCTGGGTTGGCTTCTGGCCTGGAAAGGCTACCAAAAACTCAACCTAGATTCCTTATAAAAAGTTCCAGTAAAGCAGATTCCAAAAGATGATCATTCTTGCTGAGCGTATATAAATAATTAAGCCAAGTCTGTTAAAACTGGACTTGTTTAGTAAAACTAAATAGTCTTGATTTGGCTATCTCTGGAAATAAGGCTTATTTTAGAGAGAAAAGTTATGTTTCAATAACACATCTTTATGGATGTTAAATTCTAGTTCTGATTGTCTTTATTTTATTTTTTAATGATTTTATTTATTTATTTGAGAGAGAGAGAGAGAGTGAGAGAGAGCATAAGAGGGGAGAAGGTCAGAGGGAGAAGCAGACTCCCCGAGGAGCTGGGAGCCCGATGCAGGACTCGATCCCAGACTCCCGGATCATGACCTGAGCTGAAGGCAGTTGTCTAACCAGCTGAGCTGCCCAGGCGCCCTTCTGATTGTCTTTAAATGTTTGTTGTTCATCTAAGCTAGACAACTTCAGGTAAACTTCAGAGAAATTGCCACAATAGCTCATAAAGGCAGTCTTTGTGCTTTTTGTTCTGTGGGGACAGGAACAGGACCCCATGGGCACAGGACTGTTTAAACAACTGGGAAATGGGATTGATTCCCCCAACAACTGTTTAAGTCAGCTTTCATCTTGACCAGTTCTGTGTGGCTGGGATGACAAAATCGTTCTCTAACAGCCAGACCATACCCCACTCCATAGGGTTCACTGTGGACTTGTGGAGATAATGGATGACCCCACTTTTCTGATGACTGGAGTCGATGTACTTGGGGAAGCCATTATCTCTTGAGACAAATCTCCCATCTGTCAGTGATTCCTTATAATTAGGATATTGTTGAGGCTGGACCTCAAGCAAAAAGGCTTCCTGGTGGTTTCATCCCGCATAGTCATATTTATCCTAGAAGCAACCCCTATGGACGTACAATTACAAACGCAGGATTTAGCCAAGCGCACAGCAGCCCTGCTGGTTCAAGGAGCCTCCAAGCTCACGACGGGACAGTCAGGTTCAGAGTGTCTGACCAAAAGCCACCAACAGATGAGGGCAGGCTGACTTATTAAGTACCAGACTATGCTTACAGTTATGACTGAAATAGACTTGACACCTGTCAAACTTTAAACCCAGCTACCCTATACCTAGACCCGACCATCGTACTTCTGTAGAGCGTGACCACTCAGACGTTATTGATCTTTTTTTTTTTAAGATTTTATTTATTCACCTGACAGAAAGAGAGATCACAAGTAGGCAGAGAGGCAGGCAGAGAGAGAGGGGAGGAAGCAGGCTCCCTGCTGAGCAGAGAGCCCGACTCAGGGCTCGATCCCAGGACCCTGGGACCATGACCTGAGCCGAAGGCAGAGGCTTAACCCACTGAGCCACCCAGGCGCCCCAGATGTTATTGATCTTGTTTATTCTAGTCAACCAGATTTAAAAGAATTCCCTTTTGAGAGATGCCTGGGTGGCTCAGTCGGTTGAGCATCTGCCTTCAACTCAGGTCATGATCCCATGGTCGTGGGATCGAGCCCCACACTGGGCTCCTTGCTCAGCAGGAAGTCTGCTTCTCCCTCTCTCTGCTTGTGCTCTCTGTGTGTGTGTCAAATAAATAAATAAAATCTTAAAAAAAAAAAAAGAACCCCCTATTGAAAATACAGATGACAGTTGGTTTACTGATGGCAATAGTTTCATGGAAAAAGGAATAATAAAAACTGGGTGTGCTACAGTGTGCACTTGTGTTTGGCAATTGCCAAAGCCTTAAAAACTAGTATTTGTACTGACCCCAAACATGCTTTCCTAGTCTCACACGACCACAGAGCAATTTGAGAGAAAAGAGGATTATTATCAAGCTGTAACTCCCCCATCAAATATGGGCCTGAAATTAAGGAGATAGCTATAATTCATGTCAAAGGACATCGAAGGATATGACCTTAGAATCTAAAGGAAACAATTTGGTAGACCAGGCGGCCAAGCAGGCAGCACAAAATAAACTAGTATTAAATCTTCTACCAGTCTTAACTCTAATAAAGTCCATCAGTCCAGTAAACTCAGACCAAGAAATGCACAAGACTGGCTTGTTAATGATGAGGGAAAAAACTTTATATCCAAAATAACCAATGAAAGGTAATACAGGGTTTACACCAGGTTACTGATCCGGGTAACAAGGCCAGGGAGGCGACGGAAAAACAAAAAACACTTTGCTAAGAGAAATCGTCCCTAGATTTGGAGTCCCTTGGTCCCTACAAAGTGACAACAGACCGTCTTTCATTATGGATATTCAAAAGATGCCCCTCCGAAACTGAACCGCCCTGGACATCTTTTATTATTATTATTTTTTAAGATCTTATTTATTTACTTGACAGACAGAGATCACAAGCAGGCAGAGAGGCAGGCAGAGAGAGAGAGGGGGAAGCAGGGTCCCCGCTGAGCAGAGAGCCCGATGCGGGCCTTGATCCCAGGACTCTAGGATCATGACCTGAGCCGAAGGCAGAGGCTTCAACCCACTGAGCCACCCAGGCGCCCCCCCTGGACATCTTGAGTGTAGTTAAAGGGGACCCAGAATTAAATGACTGTCTCCTCAATGGCCCAGGGGCTATGTGGCTCTAACTTGTGTCCATGGTTTCCCCCAGGCTGGAGACGCTGTTGTACTCTGGGTTTTGCCTGGATGCATGGATGCATTATTAAAACCAGAACAAATCCAGCCAACCTGCAAAATTAAAACTGTAGAGTTATTCTTAGAAAATGCATTGTAGGGGCGCTTGGGTGGCTCAGTGGGTTGAGCCTACACCTTTGGCTCAGGTCATGATCTCAGGGTTCTGGGATCGAGCCCTGCGTTGGGTTCTCTGCTCGGTGGGGAGCCTGCCCGCCCCCCCCCCGCCCCCCCCCCCCCCCCCCCCCCGCCCCCCCCGCCTGCCTCTCTGCCTACTTGTGATCTTTCTCTCTGTCAAATAAGTAAATGAAATCTTTTTTTAGAAAATGCATTGTAAACCTAGCGTTCCTGTTTCAGGCTGTTAAACTCAATGGCCCAGCAGGAGCAGGATCCTGTGATTCCCAGGGTGCGGGCATGGGTTTAGAGCTATGAAAGAATGTAGCCCTCAGTCGTCCTCCCTGCACCTGGTGATCGCCAGCACAAACTTCCCAGTCCTCCCGTATCCCATGACTGCCTCCCTGTGGGGCAAAGTGAGCAGGGAAGGGTGCAGTCCCACTATGCATCAAGGTAGTTGCCGTCCCTTTGTAGTCCTTTCCTATGCTTCGGTGCCTCTATCCTTGCTTTCCTGATAAAAAATAAAACAAAACCTATGTGCAGAATTCAGCGGCTGCTACACTCCCTTGCAGAGGCAGCCCTGCATGGCTGCTCAGATCCGTGTCTGAAAACTTTATTTCAGTGCCTGACAGCAAAATCCATGGTGGATGTGTTCTGTGTCTCATCAGCATGACCACCGAACATCCATTCTTGTTCCCTCTCTGGGACTGGAAGATGTTGTTTGGCACATGGAAGGTCTTAATAATTACGTGGTCAATGCCCTAAGCGATACTCTACAACAGAGAATGGCATTAGATGCTGTAACGGCTGCACAAGGGAGAGCTTACGCCAGCACAGAAACAGAAGGCTGTATAGACATGCCAGATGACCACAAAATATTTCTGGTTAAACTCCTGGACTGGGAGACTTTCTTCAGCTACCAAAGGACTCTTGTTTAGGCTTCTTTTTCTTTTTGTTACACTAGTCATGTTTTGCTCTTTTCTCCCTTGTCTCTCCACTTGGTACCGAGCCTCCCTCGCTGCCCCGACTTCAAGCCAACAGATGATCCTGTCCGCTCCGGCAGAGCCACACGCGCAGTCTCCCGTGGATTCATCTGCCTCTGCCTTTTGTAACTCCTCTATCTGTATAAGCCCCAAATGACAATGTTCACCCACAGGTAGGGACACCTCTATCCCCCTATTCTGCAGGAAGACATTACGGAAGATAAAACCTTCCACCCCGAACCACCTTAAAGATTTAAGGGTCAAAACTGTTCAAGTGACGTGGGAAACGAAGCCAGAAGGGAAATGATTACGTGTCCTTACTACTTACAGCCCCTTGACAAGTCCCTGAAGCAGGCGGAGTGACATTCCTCAAGGGACTCAGCCACCTTGATGTTGACACTTTGCTAAGGGCAAAAGGCAATCTTAGCCCAACCTCCAGGATCCTATAAGTCTATTTTAACATGCAAAAATTCCTTTGGAAGCTTCCTTTACTTCTGTTCCCTAAATACATGTTGGCAATCATCCCCCAAGCATATGGCCCACCCATCTACATCTGAAGGGTCTCGTGACTAAGGTTTTAATAGACAGTAATAAATGACCATTTCCCAGCAACAGCTAGCTCCCTCAAGGTCCTGGAAACCTTGCCCCCAAAATTTCTTAGTGACTCACGCTATCCCCAGCCCCCTCCCAAGCGGAAACTATGTAACCGGCCCCTCCTCGTGGCCCCAGTGCAGCTCTTTCTGCCCAAGGGTCCTGTCCCCGAGCTTCAACAGAACCACCGTGTTGCACCAAAGACATCTCAACATTCTTTCTCGGCTGTTGGCTTCGAACCCTAACATCTCTCCTACATCAAAGAAAATCTTTATTATCCCATTATGCTTTTTTATATGCCTTATTAGAATATGTTATGGATTTAATTGTGTTCACCCCCAAAATTTGAAGCTCTGTCCCCCAGACCCTTGGAATGTGTGTGTATTTGGAGAGAGGGCCTTGAATGCAGGGATTACATTAAAACAGGCCATTAGGGTGGGCCCTAATCCAATGTGACTTGTGTACTTATAAAAAGAGGAGATAAGGACAGACCCACACAGAAAGATGACCACGTAATAGCCATCTCCAAGCCAAGGACAGGCCTCAGAAGAAACTAGCCCTATGGATACCTTGATCTCGGACTTCCAGACCCCAGGACTGTGAAGAGATAAATTTCTGCTCTTATGGCACCTATGGCTGTGTCATTTTGTTACTGAAGGAGCGCTGACAAGCTGAGACAGAGTACGTTTAGCATGTCATTATACACAGGCATACTTCATCGTATTTTCCTTTGCTTTATTGCACTTTACGGATACTATGTTTTTAGAAATGCAAGTTTTGTGGCAACCCTGCGTCCAGCACGTCTGCTGGTGCCATTTTTCTAACAGCATTTGGTCACTTCATGTCTCTGTGTCACATTTTGGCAATTCTCACTATTTCAAACCTTTCCATTACTCTTAAGTTTGAATTGTGCGATCCCATGATACAAATGGAATGGATGAGGAGTTGCTTCTTACGGATGAGCAAAGAAGATTCTTGAGATGGAAACTGCTCCCAGGAAGATGCTACAAAGGCTGAAGGGACAACAGAGGACTTAGAACATTACATAAACTTGGTGGCTAAAGCAGTTTGGTTGAGAGTTGAGAGGATTGACTCCAATTTCGGAGGTTCTACTGTGGGTAAAAGGCTACCAAACTGCATTGTATGCTACACAGAATCATTCACGAGAGGAAGAGTCCATCGATGTGGCCAACGTCATTGTCTTATTATACTAATCTGCCACACCCACACCTATCTTCAGCAGCCACCACTCCAACCAGTCAGCAGCCATCCACACCAAGAAAAGACCCTCTGGGGCACCTGGGTGGCTCAGTGGGTTAAAAGCCCCTGCCTTCGGCTCAGGTCATGATCTCAGGATCCTGGGATCGAGCCCCACATTGGGCTCTCTGCTCAGTGGGGAGCCTGCTTCCCCCCCTCTCTCTGCCTGCCTCTCTGCCTACTTGTGCTCTCTGTCAAATAAATAAATAAAATCTTTAAAGAAAATGTGTTTAAAAAAAAGAAAAGACCCTCTGGGGATGCCGGTGGGGGTTGGGGGGGAGCTCAGTCAGTTAAGCAGCTGCCTTCGGCTCAGGTCATGACCCCAGGGCTCTGGAATCGAGTCCCACATCAGGCTCCTTGCTCAGCAGGGAGCCTGATTCTCTTTCTGCCTCTGCCTACTGCTCTGCCTCCTTGTGCTTTCTTTCTCTCTCTGCCAAATAAATAAATAAATAAACAAACAAACAAACCTTTAAAAAAAAGAAGAAAGCCCCTCTGGCAGCAAAAAGATAATGACTTGCTGAATGTTCAGATTATGGTTAACATTTTTAGTAGTAAGGTATTTTAAATTAACATATATATTGTTTTAGACATAATACTATTGCACACTTAACAGTACAGTCTAGTGTAACTGCTATATGTACTGGGTAAACCAAAAAATTAACTCACTTTATTGCAATATTTGCTTTATTGGGGTGGTCTGGAACTGAATCTGAAATATGTTTGAGGTGCGCCTGAACAGTTATTGCTTAACGACTTCTGCTAATGATAAGACATTAATTTTTTTTTAATAAAGCCTATGCCCAGTGTAGGGCTTGAATTCACAACCCCAAGATCAAGAGGCACATGCTCTACCAACTGAGCCAGCCATGTACCCCAGATATAAAAACTATTTTGAAAGGGTTCCCACTGGGAAGATTTGCAAAATTTTGAGTATCAAAACCAACAATGAAAGCCTATTGAGTAATACAAGAAACCAGGAGCCAAACACCAATGGGAATAAATAAATAGGTGAAAAGGGAAAATTTGTTTTCTACACACTAGAAAGCAAATTAAAGAATGGAAAAAAATAATGGTGTTAGAAAAACCCCTTCACACACGTCATACTCATACTCATAATGGATTCAGGTAAGTGCCATCAACAAATATTGAAAAGTTTGAAGAGAGGCACCCGACAGGCTCAGTCCATGGAGCGTGGGACTCTTGATCTCAGAATGTTATGCTGAAGCTCCATGTTGGGTGTAGAGACAACTTAAAAATAAAATCTTAAAAAAAAAAAAGTTTGAGGGGCGCCTGGGTGGCTCAGTGGGTTAAAGCCTCTGCCTTCAGCTTAGGTCATGATGCCAGGGTCCTGGGATCGAGCCCCACATCGGGATCTCTGCTCCACTGGGAGCCTGCTTCCCCCGCCAACCCCCCTCCCCTGCCTCTGCCTACCTCTTTGTCTACCTGTGATCTCCTTCTGTCAAATAAATAAATAAGTAAATTCTCAGATTATTAAAATCTTTAAAAAAAAGAAAAGTCGTGAGCTTATGGCCTGGGAATTGTATCTTCCTTTTCCAAACAAACTTGATGCTAGAAAGCCAGGAAACCATGCCTCGTGGCCGCCGCCGAGCAACTTTGTTTCTACAGATTAGACTCCTGTGTCTTCACGGAAACGGACTTTCACCCCGGCCGGCCGTCTCTGGTGTTCCCACGGCGTCCTATACTTCTGGGATGTCCTCGCAGCGCATCACGTGGCCCTGCTTCGTTCCCTTTTGCGGGTGACAATCCTAGGTCTGTGTCCGCGCTGCACTCTGTTCGTCCGTCCGCGCCGGCGGGCCTGGAGCGGTTCCCCACGTCCGCGGGCGTTGAACAGCTTCTCACCTCGCATTCGTGCACACGTGTCTGCTTCCATTTAGGTAGGACGGCGATACTTGGGTCACGTTTAATTTCCCAGGACAGCTTCTGTAGGGCTGGGGATACTCCTCAGAGTTGTCTAAGGCCTGGAACTGAGATGCATTTGATAACGCACATGTCCCTAGATAATCGTTCATTGTGAAAGGCCATGAACTTAAAGGCAAAGGAGTTTCTGTTTTAAATGATGACCTTTGATTTCTATGTGAATATACTTCCACGCTCCCACCCTTTCATCATTATCTTACAACATGGTGAGTGTTTAATGCTTGATCATATTAGGGTAAGTCCCTCCACTTCATTATTCAAAAAGAATGGCTATTTTCTCACATTTGTTCTTATTTATAAAATTATGACATGGGATTATGAAGTTCCACGGGAAAACTGGTTATAATATTGGTGGAATTCTATTAAAATGACTCAGCTCTCTGGTAATTATATACATCATGGCAACATTGATTAATCGTTTCTTAGAATATGCACCAGATTTGCATTTGTTTTGGTCTCTTTCGATGTCGGTGAATATAACCGCACAATTTTCACATTAGGTTCTTTCCCTTCATAAGATTTACTTCGATTCCTGAATAACTTCTTTCAACTTTTATACATGTCATCCTTTAAATACTATCTTTTTGATAGTGATTAGAAATGGAAGGACATCCTGAGCACATTCTGGAAACCTGTTAATTATCTTTTCTCTTTGATGACTATGAAAGCTTGAGGTTCTATGTACACATTGGCTTTGGCTATGAAACAGGATAAGGTCCTTTCCTCCACTGTAATTTTACACCCACATATCCTAGTTTTGGCTGGGAGATCTACGATCCTGCTGAAGGGGACCGGAGTGGTGGGTATTCATGATGTACATATAATTCTACTGAGCAAGTGACTCTAAGCACATTTACGTATGCATTCTTGCATAAACTGCATTTTGGAGATGCCCTTCAAGAGGACTGGAGAGTTCTCATGCATTCCTAAATTAGTAAATGTATTTGTCATAGTATGAACACTGAATACTATCAGACACTTTTCTTCTACCTACTAAGATAATTTTAGATAGATTATTTAAAGTGTGGCATTGGGGAGCACCTGGGTGGCTCAGTCAGGTAAGTGTCCAACTCTTGATTTCGGCTCAGGTCACAATCTCAGGTCTCTGAGACTGAGCCCGGTGTTGGGTTCCAAGCTCCTGGTGGAGTCTTTTAGAGATTCTCTCTCTTTCTCTCTCATTCTGCCCCTCCCCCCTCATAATAAATAACTTTTAAACATACATCAAAACTACAAAAGTAATATAAAATGAGGCATGGAGGTAAGTTAGATTCATTCATCCCATAACATGCTCCTATAAACTCGACACACAGGGAAATCCACGAAATGTACATCTGACAGAAATATAACAAAAGAAACATCCATGACATCACAACACGAACAAGAACGAGGCAGCGACACCCCCATCCTACGTGGGCTGATGTCCTGTCAGAAGACACGCCCTGCCCCCTGCAGACTCCAGTAACTCAGCTACAAACACGCCCTTATCCTTTGGTTCCTTATTTTCATCACCTGTGTGCACACTGGTTCCGTTCTCTACTGCACGTAAAAAGGAGTCAAAAGGTTCATATCACTTTCACGAACTGAGCCACCCGGCGCCCCTCCTATCATTTTGTATCAAAACTCCTTTGTTCAAATACGCTTGGTCTTCCCTACCTTACCCTCCACTCATTTGTAGAAGCAATGTTTCTAGTAAGTTACTTCCCGAATTAGTTTTGAATTGGAGTGAAATCAATTAGCGTTGTGAAGAGCTTATCCTCTCCTTTGATGTGCACTATCTCGTTGCCATCTCAGCGGGCTCCAAGGTGCTCGCCTGCCACTCCACCGAAACCTTCTCAATGTGTGAAGACCTCCTCTCAGCTGACGCCTCTCCATCGTGGCAGTTTTTCTCCAACAAAATAATAGGGTCTCCCTTGACTCTCTCTCTCTCTCTCTCAGCCCCACCTCCTAGCAAGGAAATTCTGATGGCTCCAACTTCAAATTGTACCTGGGGTCCAACCTCCACATCAACGTGACTCCTAACAACCCGGTCTGATCCACCACTGCGGCCAACATCACCATCCTAGTGCTGTTGTCACGGTAACAGAGGGATCCCCTGAGGCTGCCTCCTCAGCTCATCTTGAGGGTCCAGGCCACCCACCACCAAAGTAAGTCTTCTTGGCCTCTGCTGGTCCCCCTCCCCCTCTCACTGTGCTCCCGCTGTCCTTCGGATATCCAAGGCACCTTCCCTCCTTGAGAACCGCATTCATGTCCCGGGGGTGCCATAACCAAGTGCCACATACTGGGTGGCAGAAATGACACATGTTTGTTGTTTCGCAACTGAGGAAGCTGCAAGCCGGAGATCAAGTTGTCTGCAAGGCTGGTTCCTGATGGAGGCTCTGTCCCAGCTTCTAGTGGTTGCCAACGATCCTTTGTACTGTCAGGCAGGTGGACGCATCATGCCCCTCCCTGCTTCTGTCTCACGTGGTCTGACCCTGTCTTCAGTGCAGATCTGTGTGTCTAAATTTCCCACTTTTATAAGGATACCCGGCACTGGCTCTAGACCTACCCTAATCCCATATGGTCTCATCTGCATTACCTGTGTGTTCGCTTTATTTCCAGGTAAGGGTGTATTCTGAGGTTCCACTGGACACGAAATGTGGGGGGTACAATACTGAACCCAGAGCACGTGTACGCCTGTACTTCATATGTCTTATCATCAATTTAGGTATCAAGTGGCAGTGTTAACTGAAATCATTCCTGTTTTGCTCTCCTGATCCTTCCAAACTCATCTGCACGTGTGTCTCTGACATATACACACATATTTTGGACTATATACACAGTACAGTGTCTTTCTGAAATAGTTATATTATCTCCAAGGACATTTTCCTTTCATCTCTTCACTGGACTCCATTTTTTCATGCTACCTTGAAAGGTCAACGATAATTACAGTTCTGCTGAATTGTGCTATTTCATGCTCGGTAAGGCCCGCAGGCGTATTTCCCAGAATTCCCATCTTGATGATTCTAGGTTGACCATTCACCGGTGGCCTAACTTGCATGAGTATTTAAAGTACAGCGACGATGCCCTAGACTCCGGTTGGGGTCGCCATCCAGATGGACTGATCCACGGGAGCTGGCTGGGCAAGAGTGGAGTCCACTGTTCTGATGAACAGCCTGTCAATCAGGCTTGTACCCGAACCAGACGCCAACCTTTTCCCTTCTGTCTTCTTTGCAGTCCTGCCTTCCACTTCCATCTCCAAAATCTCCCCATCGAGGATGGGATTCCAGAGTCTATCATCAGCAATCCACAGCTCTGGGTTCCCAACTCCCGCCCCACTGTGGCCACCAACCAGGCCACCAATTTAGGCTGTCATGCTTGTGGATTTCCTCTGGGAACCCAACTGCCTCAACGTTAATACTCTGCCGAGAACAAGAGGCAAGCTTGGCTTAACACTAGTCCAACCTCCCGGATCCCATAGGTCTGCTTTAACATACAAAAATTCCTCAGGAAACGTCCTTTATCTCTACCCTCCCCCGCCCTAAGATACATGTGAACAATCAACCTCCAAGCCAATGGCCCACAGATACACACCTGAAGCGTCTCTTAACTAAGGTTTTACTAGACGGTAATAAAGGACCTTTTCCTAACCACAGCTAGCCCCTCAAGGACCTGGGAAACTTGGTAACAAATTCCTTAGACAGATGTGCTATCCCTAAGTCCCTCCCAACTTGAAAGTCTGTCATCAGTCCGTCCTCACAACCCTAGGGCAGCTCTTTCGGCCCACAGCTCCTGTCACCATGCTTTATAAAACCACTCTCTGCACCGAAGACATCTCAAGAATTCTCTCTTGACCACTAGCTTCCAGATCCTAACAGTTCACATCTTTCTGGCACTGAAGTATGGGGCTTGATTCTTCTCACCTGGACTCCAAGCCTCAGTGCAAACTTGGTAATTCCTTCCCTTCCTTTACTTCCATTACGGTGACTTTTCCAGGAGTTGGTCCCTCGGGAAAACATTCACGTCCATCGCTCAGGCTGCAATCCTGTAGCCCATGGCTACTGCTGGGGCGGGGAAAGCCTGCCTCTTGGCTAGAAGTTAGTGTCAGGGCTGGAATGGTTTGATGCCCTCTCTTGATTCCTGTCCTTACACAAAGTCGCCTGTCTTGGGCACCGGACAGCCAAGTAAGTCACCATGACAGTTGCCGATCGTAAGACTCCTGTGCGAGGTTTCCTCCTCGTTGGTCTAATGTGATCCCTTCACATCCTTGGTCTAGCTGCTTTTGGCCGTGAGACCTTTGCTCAGAACTGGCCAAAAGCAGGACCTGATTGAATTAAAACCCATCCAGGAGGTTTCCTAGGGAAGTTTGCTGTAAAGACTACCTGTGTTGAAAGGTCACTTAGAACGTCCTGGATTCGTGTCTTTTGTTTTTTGGCAACATTCCCTACTGCTACCCGAGCAACACATGATTGTTTGAACAGCTGGAAATTGGAATGGGTCCCCCAACAATCGTGTAACTCAAGGAACACCATGACCTATTCTGTGT
>NW_019154170.1:4267184-4314478 GCF_002288905.1 Enhydra lutris kenyoni | reverse complement strand
ATCACAAGTAGACGGAGAGGCAGGCAGAGAGAGAGAGAGAGAGAGAGAGAAGCAGGCTCCCTGCTGAGCAGAAAGCCCGATGCGGGACTCGATCCCAGGACCCTGAGATCATGACCTGAGCTGAAGGCAGATGCTTAACGACTGAGCCACCCAGGCGTCCCTCCAATGTAGTTTTATTCCCCCCCTTTATAAGGCATTATTTCCCTGTATATAACAAATTAATGTTGCAAAGCCAACAATGCATGCTTTAATTAATGCTTTATCACCTCGAATCACTTCCATCCCTCTTCCATTACAGTTTTACTCCTACCCACCTCCTTTGTGCTGTTATTTGGGAATTAGTTTACAAATATTTTACGCCCTAAGTTTTATATACCCAACAATGCATTTTAACACTATTTTACATCATTGCCTTTGGAATCAGTTAAGAAAATGAAGCAGAAAAATATGCATTTATGTCATTATCTTTGCCAATTTTCTTTACTTTTTTGTGTGGCTTCAACTTTCCTTCTGGAAAAAATTGCAATCAGTTTTTTTTTTTTAATTAAAATTCCTGTTAACATACAGTGTAATATTAGTTTCAAGTGTATAATTTAGTGATTCATCACTTACAACACCCAGTGCTCATCACAAGTGTCCTACTTAATACCCATCATCTGTTTCCCCCACCCCCCACCCTCCCCCTGTCTTCTGGTAACCATCAGTTTATTCTCTGCACTTAAGAGTCTGCTTCCTGGTTTGTTGCTCTTCCCCCCCACCCCATGTTCACCTGTTTGTTTTTTTCTTTAATTCCACATGAGTGAAATCATACGGTATTTGTTTTTCTTTGACTGACTTATTTTGCTTAGCATAATACACTCTAGCTCCATCCACGTCGTTGCAAATGGTGAGATTTGATTCTTTTTTATTCCTAAGCAATATTCCAGTGTGTGTGTGTGTGTGTGTGTGTGTGTGTGTGTGTGTGTATCACAGCTTTTTTATCCATTCATCAGCTGATGGACATTTATGTCCTTTCCATAATTTGGATATTGTTGATGATGCTGCTATAAACACTGGAGTGCATGTATCCCTTCAAATCTGTATTTTTGTATCCATTGGGTAAATATCTAGTGGTGCAATTGCTAGGTCATAGGGTAGTTCTATTTTTAATTTTTTAAGGAACCTCCATACTGTTTTCCAGAGTGGCTGCAGCAGCTTGCATTCCCACCAACAGTATAAGAGCGTTCCCCACTTCTCCACGTCCGCGCCCACACTTGTTTCCTGTGTTAATTTCACCCATTCTGACAGATGTAAGGTGACATCTCATTATCCTTTTGATTTGCATTTCCTGATGAGTGATGTTGAGCATGTCTTCATGTGTCTGTTAGGCATCTATCTGTATGTCTCTTTTGGAAAAATGTCTATTCATGTCTTCTGCCCATTTTTTTAAACTGGATTATTTATTTTCTGGGTGTTGAGTTTGATAAGTTCTTTATATACTTGGGATACTAACCTTTTCTTCATCAGTTAAATCATTTGCAGGTATCTTCTCCCATTCTAGAGGTTGCCTGTTAGTTTTATTGATTGTTTCCTTTGCTGTGCAGAAGCATTTTATCTTAATGAACTTTCAATAGTTTATTTTTGCTTGTGTTTCCCTTGCCTCAGGAGACATATCTAGAAAAAAGTAGTTGTGGCTGAGGTCAGAGAGGTTGCTGGCTGTGTTCTTCTCTAGGATTTTGATGGTTTCCTGTCTCACATTTAGGTCTTTCATCCATTTTGACTTTATTTTTGTGTGTGGTATACGAAAATGGTCCAGATTCATTCTTCTGCATGTTGCTGTCCAGTTTTTCCAACACCATTTTTTGAAGAGGCTGTTTTTTCTCCATTGGATATTCTTTCTTGCTTTGTTGATGATTAGTTAACGAGATAGCTGTGGGTTCATTTCTGGATTTTCTTTTCTGTTCCATTGATCTATGTGTCTGTTTTTGTGCCACTATCATACTGTTGTGATGACTGCTGCTTTGTAATACAGCTTAAAGTCTGGAATTATGATGCCTCCAGCTTTTCCTTTCATTTTCAGGATTGCTTTGGCTGTTTGGGGTCTTTTGTGGTTCCATACAGATTTTAGCAGTATTTGTTCTAGCTCTGTGAAAAGTGCTGGTGACATTTAGATAGGAATTGCATTAAATGTGTAGATTGCTTTGGGTAGTATAGACATTTTAGTAATGTTTGTTCTTCTAATCCATGTTCCATTTCTTTGTGTCATCTTCAATTTCTTTCATCACTGTTTTATAGTTTTCAGAGTACAGATCTTTTACCTCTTTGGTAGGTTTATTCCTCAGTATCTTATGGTTTTTGTTGCGATTGTAAATGGGATATACTCTTGATTTCTCTTTCTGATGCCTCAGTATTGGTGTATAGAAATGCAATACATTTCTGTACACTGATTTTGTTTCCTGCGATTTTACTGAATTTTGTGTATCAATTCTAGCAATATTTTGGTGGAGTTTTTTGGATTTTCTGTATAGAGTATCATGTCATCTGCAAATAGTGAAAATTTTACTTTTTTCTTGCCAATTTGGATGCCTTTTATTTCTTTTTGATGTCTGACTGCTGAGGCTAGAACTTCCACTACTATGTTAAATTACAGGGGTGAGAGTAGACATCCCCTGCCTTGTTCCCAACTGTAGAAGAAAAGTGGTGAGACTTTCCTCATTGAGGATGATATTAGCTGTGAGTTTTTCATATATGGCTTTTATTATGTTGAGGTATGTTCCCTCTGACCCTACTTGGTTGAAGGATTTTATCTTGAATGAATGCTGTATTTTGTCAAATGCTTTTCTTTTTTTTTTTTAAGATTTTATTTTTATTTATTTATTTGACAGAGATCACAAGTAGGCAAGAGAGGCAGGCAAAGAGAGAGGGGGAAGCAGACTCCCCGCTGAGCAGAGAACCCGATGCGGGGCTCGATCCCAGGACCCTGAGATCATGACCTGAGCCGAAGGCAGGTTTTAACCCACTGAGACACGCAGGCGCCCCTCAAATGCTTTTTCTGACTCTGTTGAGAGGATCATATGGTTCTTATTCTTTCTTTTATTAATGTCATGTATCATGTTGACTGAGTTGTGAATATTGAACCACTCTTGCAGCCCAGGAACAAATCCCTCTTGATTGCAGTGAATGATTCTTTTAGTAGTATTAAATTTGATTTGCTAGTATTTTGTTAAGAATTTTTGCATCCCCCCCCACCAAGAAAAATGTTTGCAACCTTGTTCATTAGGGATATTGGCCTGTAGTTCTCTTTTTTAGTGGAATCTTTGTCTGGTTTTGGAATCAGGGTAATGCTGGTCTTGTAGAACGTTTTCTTTCCATTTCTTTCTTTTTCATTTTTCTTTCTTTTCTTTTCTTTTTCTTTTTTTTTTTTTTTTGGACCAGTTTGGGAAGAATGGGTATTAACTCTTCTTTAAATGTTTGGTAGCATTCACCTGGGAGGCCATCTGGCCCTGGACTTTTCTTTGTTGTGAGATTTTTTGATTAGTGATTCAATTTCTTTGCTGGTTATGGGTCTGTTCAAGTTTTCTATTTCTTCCTTTTTCAGTTTTGGTAGTTTATATGTTTTTAGGAATTTACCCATTTCTTCCAGATTGTCCGATTTGGTGGCATATAATTTGTCATAATATTTTTATAATTGTTTGTATTTCTGTGTTGTTACTTCTTTTCTCTCATTTGTGATTTTATTTATTTGAGTCCTTTCTCTTTTTTTAAAGGTTTTATTTACTCATTTGACAGAGAGAGACACAACGAGAGAGGGAGCACAAGCAGGCAGAGTGGCAGAGGGAGAGGGAGAAGCAGGCTTCCTGCTGAGCAGGGAGCCCAATGCAGGGCTTGATCCCAGGACCCTGGGATCATGACCTGAGCAGAAGACAGATGCTTAATGACTGAGCCATCCAGGTGCTCCTCTCTTTTCTTTATAATATGTCTGACTAGGGGTTTATCAATTTTATTAGTTTTTTTCAGAGAACCAGCTCCTGGTTTCATTGAACCTTTCCACTGTTTTTGTTTTGTTTCTTTCTTTCTTTTTTTTTTTTTTTTTTAGTTTCTGTATTATTTATTTCTGCTCTAATCTTTTTTATTTCTCTTTTTCTGCTAGCTTTAGGCTTCACTTGTAGTTCTTTTTTTAGCTCCTTTAGGTGTAAGATTAGGTTGTTTTTCTCTGAGATTCTTCTTGCTTCTTGAAGTAGGGCTGTATCACTACAGACTTTACTCTTATGACCATTTTTGCTGCATCTCAATTTTGTTTCCATGGATTTTTAAAGTTTTTTCTTTAATTTGCTGGTTGACCCATTCATTCTTTAGTAGGATGTTCTTTAATCTCCATGTATTTGTGGTCTTTCCAATTTTTTTCTTGTGGCTGACATCAAGTTTCATAGTGTTATGTTTGTAAAATATGCCCGGTGTGATCTCAGTCTTCTTGTAGTTGTTGAGGCCTGATGTGTGGCCCCGTGTGTGAGCTGCCTGACGAATATTGCATGTACACTCAAAAGGAAAGCATATCCTGCTACTTTAGGTTGAAATGTTCTGAGCATCTGTTAAGTCCATCTGGTCCACTGTGTCATTCGAAGCCATTGCTTCCTTATTGATTTTCTGCTTAGGTGATCTGTCCATTTCTATAAATGGGATGTTAAAGTTGCCTACTATTATTGTACTATTGTCAATGAGTTCTTTTAAGTTTGTTATTGTTTTATATATTTAGGTCCTCCCAAGTTGAGAGCATAAATATTTACAATTGTTAGATCTTCTCATTGGGTACTCCCCTTTATTATGACATAGTGCCCTTCTTTATCTCTTGTTAAGTCTTTGCTTTAAAACCTAGTTTGTCTGATACAGGTATTGCTACTCTGGCTTTCTTTTGATGTTGTTAGCATGATAAATTTTTTCTCCATCCTCTCACTTTCAATTTGTAGGTCTCTTTAGGTCTAAAATTAGTCTCTTATTTGACAGAGACACAGTGATATAGGGGACTCAAGCAAGGGGAGTGAGAGAGGGAGTATGAGGCTCCCCACTGAGCAGGGAGCCCGATGTGGGGCTCGATCCCATTACCCCAGGATCATGACCTGAGCTGAAGGCAGACGCTTGATGACTGAGCCACCCAGGCACCCCAGGGTTTTGTTTTTTTTTTTTAACCATTCTGACACCCTGTCTGTGATTAGAGCCATTAGTCCACTTACATTCAGCATAATTATTGATAGGTATACATTTAATGCCATTTAATTACTTGTTTTATCATTGTTTCTGGAAGTCTTTATTTCTTTCTAGTCTTTGTTACTTTGGGTCTGTTTTCCCCCTCCAAATAAGTCCTCTTTAATATTTCTTGCAGGGCTCATTTAGTGGTCGTGAACTCCTTTAGTTTTTGTTTTTCTGGCAAATTCTTTCTCTCTCCTATTCTGAATGATAGCTTTGCTGCATAGGGTATTCTGGGCTGCAGATTTTTCCCATTCAGCACATTGAATATATCTTGCCAGTCCCTTTTGGCTTCCCAAGTTTCTGTGGAGAGATAGCTGCTATCCTTATTTGTTTTCCCTTGTAAGTTAGGGACTTCCTTTCTCTTGCTGCTTTTAGGATTTTTTTATCATTGTATTTTATAAACTTAAATACAATATGTCTTGGTGTTAGCCTACTTTTGTTGATTTTGATGGGAATTCTCTGTACATCCTGGATTTGGATGTCTGTTTCCTTACCCAGCTTAGGGAAGTTTTCAGCTATTATTTTTTCCCATAAATTCTGTTTCTTTTTCTCTCTCTTTTTCTGGGACTCCTATGATATGAATGTTATTTTGTTTGATGGAGTCACTGAGTTCCCTAAGTCTGCTTTCATGATCCATTATTCTTCCTCTATTGTGTACAGCTTCATTATTTTAAACAATTTTATCTTCTAGGGGCACCTGGGTGGCTCAGTGGGTTAAAGCCTCTGCCTTCAGCTCGGGTCATGATCCCAGGATCCTGGGATCGAGCCCCACATCGGGCTCTCTGCTCAGCGGGAAGCCTGCTTCCCTCTCTCTCTCTGCCTGCCTCTCTGTCTACTTGTGATCTCTGTCAAATAAACAGATAAAACCTTTAAACAAAATAATTTTATCTTCTAGGTAAATTATTCATTCCTTAGTTTCTTTCATTTTTGTGGTCATTACATTCACTTGATTTCAAATCTCACATTGTCGGGTTTTTTTTTTAAGATTTTGTTTATTTGACAGACACAGCAAGAGAGGGAACACAAGCAGGGGGAGTGGGAGAGGGAGAATCAGGCTTCCTGCTAAACAGGGAGCCTAATGTGAGACTCAATCCCAAGACTCTGGGATCATGACCTGAGCCGAAGGCAGACGCTCAATGACTGAGCCACCCAGGTGCCCCCAGCCTAATTTTAGCTCTTTTATATCTGTGGTATCTCCCTGATGTCTTCCATGCTTTTCTCAAGCCCAACATATCCTTATGATTGTTGTTTTAAATTCAGCATTAAGCATATTACTTGTATATGTTTCAATTAGATCCCTTACCATGACCTTTTCCTGTTCTTTCTTTTGGGGTGAATTTCCCTGTGTTGGCATTTTGTCTAGGTGTCTTCTTCTGTGTATTAGGAAAGCCTCTTATGTTTCCTGCTTCTGAGAGTAATGGCTTTATGAAGAGTCATATAATGTTTAGGGGCTGGTGTTTCAGGAATTGTCTCTGGTATGTGCTGCATGCACCGACTGTTGTGTTTTGGCTGCTCTGTCCCTCAGTTCAGTCACTCGCGGAGGCTCTCCTTGCCTGCGGTGGGGCAGTTTGGACCTTGGCCAGAGTTGGGTGAGATTCAACTAGGTGTGCTCTGGTCTGCTTGTTAAATGAGACCTGATGCTATTTCCATGAGAACTGGAGCTTTGCAGGAACTATTGTCAGTAGACATAGTGTGTGCATTGGGTGGGGGCCTTATGCTGGTCTTTGGGGAGAGGGGCCCGCTGTGCTGTCCTTAGCTGCACTTGTCAGAAAAGCCGTACCTGCAGAGCGCAGGGAGGCAGGACTTGGTGTAAGCAGATTAAGTCCGTGTTGGTGCTGTGCCATTTACTGAAGCTGGTCTATGCTGAGGGGCAGAGTAGGAAAATGGCACCATGCAGTTCCTTTGTCCCAAGAGGGGAGTCCGTGCTTGTGCTCTAAGGAAGCCCTCAAAGAAGAGCAAAAAAATTCCCCCCATGTATCCTAGGTGTTTTTCAGATTGCTGTTTTTTTGTTTGTTTTTAGATTTTATTCATTTATTTGACAGAGATCACAAGCAGGCAGAGAGGCAGGCAGAGAGAAAGGAAGGGAAGCCGTTTCCCCTCCGAGCAGAGAGCCCAACCCAGGGCTCGATCCCAGGACCCCAGGATCATGACCTGAGCCGAAGGCAGAGGCTTTAACCCACTGAGCCACCCAGCTGCCCCAGATTGCTCTTTTCAAACGGTGTCCATGTTGATTGTCTGCATGAAGTAGTGCAACATATTGTGGGCTCTACAACAGCTGAGTTGTCTGATTTTTAAAACTCCAAACTTCAGGGACCTGGTGTGGAGGGGATCTGTGGTGGTCCTCTAGGAAAGAATCTCACTATGGGGCACCTGGGTGGCTCAGTGGGTTAAGCCTCTGCTTTTGGCTCAGGTCATGATCTCGGGGTCCTGGGATCGAGCCCCACATCAGGCTCTCTGCTTGGCGGGGAGCCTGCTTCCTCCTCTCTCTCTCTGCCTGCCTCTCTGCCTACTTATGATCTCTCTCTGTCAAATAAAGAAATAAAAAATCTTAAAAAAAAAAATCTCACTGTGCTGGGATTGATGCTGGTGTGATCCAGAAGGACAGTCATACCAGATCACAGGGGTGTGGGATTATGAGCAAGCAGGCTAAACAACCAGTTTCCAGCTTAGGGGCTCTCAGCGGGTGTCTCTGCTTCCATGCTAAGGGGCAGGGGAGGAAATTGCACCTGCAGGCTCTTTTGTCCCTTGAGAAGCAACTCTGAGAACATCACCTCTCACAGAAGCACTTCAAGAAGAGTGAACAGGGGCACCTGGGTGACTCAGTGGGTTAAGCCTCTGCCTTTGGCTCAGGTCATGATCTCAGGGTCCTGGGATCAAGTCCCGCATCCAGCCTTCAGGAGCCTGCTTCCTTCTCTCTCTCTCTCTCTCTCTGCCTGCCTCTCTGCCTACTTGTGATCTCTCTCTGTCAAATAAATAAATTCTTAAAAAAAAAAAAAAAGAAGAGTGAACAGTCTCTCCCTGTGCCCATTAGATGATCTTCAGATCACACTATCTCCCCTGGCATGTTTGCATGCCTTCATTGCGGGAGTAGGGCAGTGCTCTTAGGGCTCTATCCCAGTCAAGCCTGCCAACTTCTTTAACTCCAGTATTTGAGCTGCGCTGGTTACAAAAACTCGGGAAAATCAGCCTGTCTCATTTTCCCAGCCACTAGCTTTAGGAAAGTTGTTCTCCTTTTGCATTCCCATGTGCTCCCGTCTCACCTTTCTCTGCAACCATGGCTCCCTTCCCTCTGTAGCACCTGCCATCTGTTTCCCCCAAACTATAGCTTCACATGTCCTACCTTCCTCAGTGTGGCCTCTTTTCTCCTTGTACTTGTGCACCTGTTCTGTCAGCCCGCAGACTGATTTCTTGGGTATTCAGAATGATTTGATACTGTCCAGTTGTGCTCTAGGGATGAGCCAGACTGGAATCCTCCTACTATGTTGTCATCGAAGCTCTCCGCCTCAATTGCTATCAGTTTCAAGATTTTTCTTAGTGTTTTCTTATATTGTGCTTTTCCTGGAAAAAAAAAATCTCAGATTTTGTTACCTGGGAATGTGTCATTTTGCCTTCACTTTCAAAAGTAGCTTTTGGGATGTAGATTCTTTATTGGCAGCTGCTCATGCTCTCAGCCTTCCGAATACATTGCCCCGTTACCCCTGCCCTCTGCTGTCTCCGCGGAGAATCCGCTCTTGTCTTATTGTGGTTGCCTTTCAGGTGACAGGTTTTCCTCTTGCTGCTTTCAGTATTTCTCATCTCTGGCCTCCACAATTTTCACTACCATGTATCTGTTCTTGGACCTCTTTGTGGTTTTATTCTTTGAGGTCCATTGAGCATCTGGACGTGTAGCCGATTTTCAACAAATTTAGGATGTTTTTATTCATGATCTCTTGAGTATTTGTTGTGTTCCCTCCTCTCCCAATCCCATACTGCCAGCACATGTGTGTTGGTGCACCGGACAGTACCCTACATTTCTTCTGTTTTCATTTTTGTTCTCTCTCCTTCAGGTTGCGTAACCAGTCTGTCTTCGTGTTTCCTGGTTCTGTATCTTGGCAGTTTCAACCTGCTGCTCGCCCCTGCAGTGAATTACTTTCTATCCGAGGGAGTTGGTGGTGCTCAGTATGAGGGATCTCCCAGACCAGCCTCGGATATGAGGACTCACTACAAGGGCTCACAGAAATGTTTATTCCACAGACAGATTTATTTCAGAAAAACTGTCACACACAGTGCTCCGTTTACTATGAGGAAAGGGTCTGTATTAAAGTTAGTGAATAGAAAAGGAACATGAAGCAGAATCCAGGAGAAACCAGGATCAAGCTCCAAGTCATCTCCTCTTGATGCAGTTGTACAGACAGAGCTTAATGTGTAATTTCTTTTTATTTTTAAAGATTTTGTTTATTTATTTGACAGACAGAGATCACAAGTAGGCAGAGAGGCAGGCAGAGAGAGAGGAGGAAGCAGGCTCCCTGCTGAGCAGAGAGCTTGATGCGGGGCTCGATCCCAGGACCCTGGGATCTCGACCTGAGCCGAAGGCAGAGGCTTAACCCTCTGAGCCACCCAGGCGCCCCTGAATGTGTAATTTCTATAAAATACTTCTAGCCAGGGGAGCTCACCCAGGTCTCGGACTCTGGGGTTTTACTGAGGGTTAGTCATGGGCCCTCCTGTGTGAGTGGTCTTGGCTTCTCAGCATCCAGCTCCTCTGGAAGTCTGATACTGTATGTCTCATGGCTCAAGGCGATATATATATACACAGACACTTGTCAGTGCATGTGTTCTGAGAGCTTGCAGATTTCCTCCCAGGAGCGGGTCAAGGGCTAGTCTTAAAGAATATTCAGGGTTTGGACAACTGAGGTCTGTTACCCTTTCACTGCAGACTTTCCAACAGAAGTATTTACTTAATGTGCATGGCATATCTCCCTGGGCTCTGGTGATAGAAAGGAGTAAGATGAGAGCGGTCGTGATAAATGTTGTGTTAGGTTGACTCCTTAGTGGTGCAGGTAAGCCTGTTGGAGTCTGAGCACATATTGTGGGGTGGATTTGAACTTCCTATGAACTGATTTTAGTGTCCCGGCGCTTTCGGACTCACCTTCCTCCTGCACGCATTTGTATGTTTCAGGACTTGGTGATCTTTGAGGATGTGGCTGTGGACTTCACCCTGGAGGAGTGGGCTTTGCTGGATTCTATGCAGAAGAACCTCTACAGAGATGTGATGCTGGAAACTTTCCAGAATCTGGTCTCAGTGGGTAAGAACGGCAGCAGGCCCTCACTTAGTCATTTAGTAAACAAGTATCTCTTGTCGGTGCTTTCCCACAATTTGAAATGTGGAAAAGGAATGCACTGGAAAGTAAAACAGACATGGTCACAGCCATCTCGGACCTGCAACACAGTAATGTCTCCATGACAGTGGGAATGTGTGCATTAAACTGAGGTTTTATTTTTGTCTTGGTTCAGACTTGAAGCTTCCTTGGCTTATTGGTAGTGGGGGGCTGGCTTCATCTGTTGTTTTGGTTCACAGAGAAGTTTCTTGGAAAACTTGATAGTTAGTAAATTGCCCGCCCTTCTGCCCCCCACCCCGCCTGCTGCTGTGAAGTGCTGAAAGCACTGAAGTCCTCAGAGTCTTTCTTTCCTTATAAGTTCCTTCCTCCTTTAATACGTTCATTCACCTTTTTGTTTCAGATTATGAAACACTGTTTAAAGCCAGTGGTTTCTCAACAGGATGCGCTTGAGAAAAAAAATCTATTGAACAGAAGATGGCAAAATTCACAAGAAATCATTCTTGTGCCTACATTTTAGAAAAAAATTGGGACGATGACTGCAGTAAAGATCAACATGGAAAGCATGCAAGACATCAGAGGTGAGTTGTGTTCATAAGGTAAAGCGGTATTAATCCTAGGACAGGGTTTTGGTATGTCATGAAATTTAAAAAACTAAGAACCAAGCTCCAAATCTATTTTTGGAGAGAGAGGACAAGTGGAGTGGGAGAGGGACAGAGGGAGAGGACGAAGCATGACACAGGGCTTGATCCCAGGACCCTGAGATCATGACCTGAGCTGACAGCAGACGGTTAATTGAGCCAACCAGGTGCCCCCAAATCTATTTCAAATTCTAGGAAGGTTTTTAAAAACTTGACCGAGACATCAAGTGTTTGAAGCATAATTCAGTTAGACACTCTTTTAGGAAGACCCCATACATGATAAACAGTATGAACAGTGAACATGATAGAGGTCGCTTCTAGGGCATTTAGTTAACTTTAAGATGATCTGGAGACGGTAGAAAAACTTCTGGATACTAAAATGCAGTTAGCCATCTGGTTCTAATACTTACTAGTTGCTAATAACAAATCATTAATAAACATAATATTGATAAAGTGTTTCTGACTTTTAACAGAAATCCTGCAACAGACAGATTCTGTGAAAGTAAAGAAAGAAAGAAAACACAGAGAAGCTTGCAGCCAGCTTCCTCATTTTAATTTCTTTTTTTTTTTTTTTTTTTTTTTTTTTTAAGATTTTATTTATTTATTTGACAGAGAGAGAGATCACAAGTAGTCAGAGAGTCCGACAGAGAGAGAGAGAGAGAAGCAGGCTCCCTGCTGAGCAAAGAGCCCGATGCGGGGCTCGATCCCAGGACACTGAGATCATGACCTGAGCCGAAGGCAGCGGCTTAATCCACTGAGCCACCCAGGCGCCCCTCCTCATTTTAATTTCTGCAAGAATATTTCCACTGGAGTAAAACTCTATGAATGCACCAAGTGTGGGAAAGGCTTCATGCATCTTTCTTCCCTTAAAAGGCACGTCAGAGGGGCACCTGGGTGGCTCAGTGGGTTAAAGCCTCTGCCTTCGGCTCAGGTCATGATCTCAGGGTCCTGGGATCGAGCCCCACATCGGGCTCTCTGCTCAGCAGGGAGCCTGCTTCCTCCTCTATCTCTGCCTGCCTCTCTGCCTACTTGTGATCTCTGTCAAATAAATAAAATCTTAAAAAAAAAAAAAAAAAAAAAAGGCACGTCAGATCTCACTGTGGACAAAAACCACACCTGCATCAGGAACACCAGCAGGCTTGCATTTGTGGCACACACCTGAGAACTCACACCGGAGAGAAGCCCTACGGATGTAAGTTATGTGGGAAAACCTTTCCTTATTTCTACTCTCTCACACAGCATATCAGGATGCACACTCCGGAGAGAAACTATGAATGCAAGCAGTGTGGGAAAACCTTCCAAGAGTTCTCCAGTCTTACTAGACACATGAAAACACACACTGGGGAAAAGCCATATAAGTGTAAGGAATGTGGGAAAGCCTTCATTTATCCCTCAATCTTTCAAAGACACATGGTAACACACACAGAGGAGAGGCCCTATGAATGTAAGTTATGCAGAAAAGCCTTCCACCATTCTTACTCTCTCACTCAACATAAGAAGATTCACACTTCAGAGAAAACCTATGAACGCAGGCAGTGTGGGAAAACCTTCCATGAGTTCTCCAGTTTTACTGGGCATGTGCGAACTCACACTGGAGAAAAGCCATACAAGTGTAAGGAATGTGGGAAAGTCTTTATCCCTCCGTCTTTCAAAGGCACATGATAACACACACTGGGGAGAAGCCCTATGAGTGTAAGTTATGTGGGAAAACTTTTCAACATCCGTTCTCCCTTGCTCAACATAAAAAGAGTCACACAGCAGAAAAAACTTATGAATGCAAGCAGTGTGGCATAGCCTTCCGCGGGTTTGCCAGTCTTACTAGACACGTGAGAACCCACACTGGGGAGAAGCCACATAAGTGTAAGGAATGTGGGAAAGCCTTTATTTATCCTTCCACCTTTTGAAGACACATGATAACACACACTGCAGAGAAGCCCTATAAGTGCAGACAGTGTGGGAAAACCTTCAGTTATCCCCAGTCTTTCCAAGGACATGAAAAGACACACACTGGAGAGAAGCCCTATGAGTGTAAGGAATGTGGGAAAGTCTTCAGTTGGCCTGAAACCTTCCGAGTACATGTGAGGGTTCACACTGGGGAGAAGCTGTATAACTGTGAGTTCTGTGGGAAAGCTTTCAGTTCCCCCAAGTCCTTCCAGGGGCACATGAGAACCCACACTGGGGAGAAACCTTACGAGTGTAAACAGTGTGGAAAAGCCTTCAGTTGGCCCTCAACCTTTCGAGAACATGTAAGAAGCCACACTGAGGAGAAACTGTATAAATGTGAGAATTGTGGGAGAGCCTTCACTTCTTCCAGATCCTTCCAAGGCCATGTGTGGACTCACACTGGAGAGAAGCCTTATGAGTGTGCACAATGTGGGAAAGCCTTTAGTTGGTCCTCATCATTACAAAAGCACGTGAGGATGCACACTGGAGAGAAACCCCACAAATGTAAACAATGTGGGAACGCCTTTAAGTGGCCCTCATCCTTTCGAAACCACATGAGGATGCACACTGGGTAGCAGCCCCAGAAATGCACGTAATATTGGAAGAATCTCTGTTAGGCCATGCTTTCTAGAGAGAGATTCAGTAACTGTAAGTAATGTTGGAATATCTTGCACTAATTCATGTATTATACTCCGGGAAGGAAATATGGAAGTTGTAAACATGGTATTGTGTTTGTCATTACCTCATTTAACCCTGGACCCCGAAATAGTGAGTTTCCGGTTCTTTCACAAATAAGTGCTCATGTAAGAACTCTTAAGTCCTCCTTCAGCGAGGGTGTGGAAGTTTGAAAAGTGTTTTGTTTTTTTGCCCGATTTTTCAATTAATACCATTTTCTTTCTTGGTAGTTTATTTGTGCTACAGTAGTGTGAAGTGTGCTTTTATGTGACACAGAGTTTAATTCCTACATAATGTACTGTAGTGTGAGTGCGTGACAGTGAGCATCAGATTATAACGCAGCACCTGACAGCACTGCACTGCTGCGGCTTCTGTGTCAAAGACCTCCATGTGGACTAAACGTAGTTGGCTGTAGACTGCGGCTACCAGCAGAACCACCCAGTACAGAAGCAGGCCACCCTCCACCAGTGAAGTTCCTACTAAAGAGTCAACCTGCAAAACCCTGGGCATCCCACCCTTGACCCCAAAACAGGCAGAACACCAGGTCCGCATTCACTCTCTTACAGCCTTGCTGTGTGGCCCCAGGTGTGCTGTGTACTTCCCAGGACTTGAGAGTAATAAACCTTGTCCTTCTGGGTTCCATGATGGCTATTGCTAAGGTGCGTCTTCCAATTATAATAAGAACCACGGGGAGTGGAGGTAGGAACATACTTCACGCTTCATTTCTTGATGGTTAAAAGGTTTAGGCCACGCGGTATGCACTTATGACTAAATGGCCGTCACAGAGCAGGGCTTTCCAGTGCTTTGCACATGGGTGTGGGTGTTTGAACGTCCTGGTGGCAGAACTGCAGGCTGCACTCGTGACCAGCTCTGGGGGCAGTGGGCCACTCCACTGGCCTCTCTTGCATGCCAGCCGGGATCTTGATTGGTGGCTATGATGTTAACACTGTAAATGCTGACTTTACTACTAGGGGTCTGAGTAAATTTTCAGTGATTAGGAAAAGTGGGTTTAGCAGTCTTTGTTTATGCCCCTTGCACCAGGATGGATGGAGTAAAATGGACATAAATGTTTAATGTTTACAGTTATCATAAACAGTACTGCAGTCATCTGATACACACTGTTGTATTGCTGATTGTAATTCCCACCCAAAGCTGTTCATTTGGGGAGAGCACAGCTCAGGCACAGTGGCCTCTCCACCCACTCCTGACATCGGGCTCATGGGGTTGACGCCCTGCGGAGTTGTGCTCTGCTTCCTGGCAGCCTGAGCCACCTTCCCTCCCCTTTATCCTGGAGCAGACACTGTACTAAGGTGATGGAGACATCTCCAGAAACATCGTCATCTCTGGGCCACATCAGGACAAAATGAATGAAAGGTTGTGCAAATCTATTTTTGAAGACTTAACATTTCATCTTAAATGGGATGTGTCTGGGAAAGTGGTAGGAAAACATTTTTGTGTGGAAATGCTTTTATTCCTCTTCCATACAGCCCTCAGCCCTTGCACAGGAAAGGTCTGGATGAGAGTGGGGGCTTGTGTCTTGCTTTCCCAACGTGGGCCCACGGGCCTATTCCTCTTATCCTTCTGTGAGAAATCTTGGCAATGATTGTGACCGTGTGCTGAGTCCTGTACTTTGGGAATGCTGTGGCTACAAGACAAAAGACCAGCCAGTCTTCCCAGTGGGACCCTGTTTGGGGCATCCTTATCCTTGGGCACCAGCAGTGTGTCTCTCCAGCGCCCGTCCTGAGATCTCTCCCAGCTCTGAAGTTCCCACCTCAAGAACAGATGTGTCCTCCTCCTGAGAAGCACCACTGGAGATGCACACCTGCTTCCATTAGGGAGCAGGTCCCTAAGGCTGGAAACAGTGGCAGGATCCATGTCACAAGCCACAGCAATCCCCAGAGCCATACAGTCAGCTCAACACATGCACAATCACATACAACAGTGTCAGAACTACCAAGGATATCACAAAGGTACATCATGTGCCCAGCCACCCAATGTCCCTCAGTCACCCACTACTGGTTCTCTTGCACAGCCCAGCCTGACCACTTTCTTTGTAAAACACCAAAGAGAAACATACGTGGGGAGAACATAAAAACTACTCATTCTCCAGTTTCAACTTAAATATTCTTTGAAACATTATTATTTTCTCATTATTTTAGTATTTCAAGTATTTCAAATTGTTACCACCTTTTTCAAACTCAGGGAGACATGCATGGACGGATGTGGTAACTTTTTAACGGCACAAACCTTAACCTTATCATCAACCTTAACAGCATATGGTTCCCCTCAGCAGCAGTGCCTTTTCTTGGACAGTAACAGTAATTATCATACATTAAAGTAATCCAGCGCACGAAAAAAGGCATCCCAAGGGGAATTTAAAGGTACTTGAGAGAAATGAAAAGGAAAATAAAACTTACCAAAACATACAGAGTGTAGCAACAGCATTGCTAAGTGAGAATTTATAATCTACAGATACTTATATTAAAAAACAAGAAAAAACAAGACTTCAATTCAACAATCTGACTTCACAACCTAAGAAGTGGAGCAAGAAGAAGCAAATCAAAACCTCAGAGAAGGGAGGAAATAATAAAGATTGGAGCAGAGATAAATGAAAAGGAAAATAGAAAAATAATAGAGAAAATTAAAGAGAAAAAAATTAAAACTTGGTTCTTTCAGATCAACAAAACTGACAAACATTTAGCTAGGCAGACTAAGAAAGAGAAAACCCAAATCGTTAAAATCAGAAAGGCAGTGAAGACATCGCTACTGAGGCTACAGAAGCAGAAAGGATTACAGAATAACATGAAGAAATGTACAGCAACAAATTGGAGAACTGAGATGGAAGAGGCAGGTTCCTAGAAACACGAAACCTGCTGAGAATCAGTCATGAAGCAATAGAAAATCCAAACAGCTATACTAATAAAGAATTGAATCACTGATCAAAACCCTCCCAAAGAAAAGTCCTGAACCTGATGGCTTCACTGGTGAATTGTACCAAACAATTTAAAGAAGAATATTAATACTTACCAAAATTTTCCCAAAAAAATTGAAGAGAAAAGAACACCTCTTAAGCTATGAGACCAGCATCACCCTGATAGAAAAGCCAAGGATTCTACAAGGAAACAAAACTACACACCAGTAGCCCATATGAATTTGTGTGTAAAACTCCCCAGCAAAATACTAGCAGATAGAATTCCGCAGCAAACTGAAAGGACTGCACACCCTGATGAAGTGGGATTTACTACTGGAAAGCAAGGATGGTTCAGCATACAAAAATGAATCCATGCAATGCACATTAACAGAATGAAGGTAAAAAATCAAATTATTACCTTAAACTGATGCAGAAGCAGCACATGATGAAATCCAACACCCTTTTGTAACACTCCATCAGCTAAGAGTAGAAGGGAACGACCTCAATATTATAAAATCCATATATTAAAAACCCACAGAGAACATCACACTCCGTGGTAAGACTGAAAGCCTTTTTTCTCTCAGATCAGGAATAAGAATGACTTTCACCACTCCCATTTAACATGGTACAGAAGTTATACCCAGAGTAATTAGGCAAAGAAAATAAATAAGCATCCAGCTTGGAAAGGAATAAAAATTATATCTGTACATCTTATATACAGAAAATTCTAAAGAGTCCACTTACGCACACAAAACCATTAAAAATAAATGAGTTTAACAAAGTATCAGGATAAAAAGGTAACACACAAATTTGTTTCATTTCTTTTTTTTTTTTAAGATTTTATTTATTTATCCGACAGAGATCACAGGTAGGCAGAGAGGCAGGCAGAGAGAGAGGAGGAAGCAGGCTCCCCGCTGAGCAGAGAGCCTGATGCGGGGCTCGATCCCAGGACCCTGGGATCATGACCTGAGCCGAAGGCAGAGGCTTAACCCACTGAGCCACCCAAGCGCCCCATTTGTTTCATTTCTAAATACAATAAACAATAGGAAAAGAAAATTACAAAACCAATTCTAACTAAAATAGCATCAAAATGAATAAAATATTCAGGACTTAACCACCGAGGCAAAAAACTCATACAAGGTAAAACGACAAATCATTGCTGAAAGAAAAGATCTAATAATGGAAAGACATCATATGTTCATGGTTTAAATACAGTTGTGTGGTTTGTTTTTTTCTTTTCTTTTAGATTTTTATTTATTTGTCAGATCCTGTGAACAAGCAGGGGGAGCAACAGGCAGAGAGCGAAGAAGAAGCAGGCTTCCTGCTGAGCAGAGAGCCCGATGTGGGGCTAAATCCCAGGACCCTGGGATCATGATCTGAGCTGAAGGCAGACGCTTACCTGACTAAGCCACCCAGGTGCCCCTGGTCAACTGATTTTGGTAAGTGTGCCAGGATTATTCAGTGGGGAAAGGACAGTCTTTCGATAAATGGTGCTGGGGAAACTGGACATCCACATGGAAAAGAATGAAGTGGATCCTCACCTAATAACATAAACAGACATTACTCAAGATGGATCAAGAACCTACATGTAGGGGCGCCTGGGTGGCTCAGTGGGTTAAAGCCTCTGCCTTCAGCTCAGGTCATGGTCCCAGGGTCTTGGGATCAAGCCCCGCATGGGGCTCTCTGCTCAGCAGGGAGCCTGTCTCCCCCCCTCTCTGCCTGCCTCTCTGCCTGCTTGTGATCTCTCTCTCTGTCCAATAAATAAATAAAATCTTAAAAAAAAAAAAAAACCTACATGTAAGCCCTGCAACAATAAAACTCTTAGAAAGAAACAGAAGAAAAGCTTTGTAACACTGGATGTGGCAGTGAGTTCTTAACTATAACACCAAAGTCACAAGTAACAAAAGATAAAATAGGGGAACCTGGGTAGCTTAGACGGTTAAGCGTCTGCCTTTAGCTCAGGTCATGATCCCAGGGTCCTGAGATCGAGTCCCACATTGGGCTTCCTGCTCAGCGGGGAGCCTGCTGCTCCCCCTGCTTGTGCTCTCTGCCAAAGAAATATTTAAAAAAGAGAAAAAATAGACAAATTTGGGTTCATGAAAATTCTGTACATCTAAGACAGTATCAACATAGTAAAATGTCAACTCACAGAATGAGAGAAAATACCTGAAAAATCCACATATTTGATGAGACTAATACCCAGAATAAGAACATCTAAAATGCAACAACCCAAAAACCCAAACCTAATTCAACATTAACAAAGGACTTCAACAGACATTCTCTAGAAAATATACATACATATCCAATAAACACATTAAAAAACACATGACATCAGGGGCACCTGGGTGGCTCAATGGGTTAAAACCTCTGCCTTAGGCTCGGGTCATGACCCCAGGGTTCTGGGATGGAGCCCCACATCGGGCTGTCTGCTCAGCAGGGAGCCTGCTTCCTCCTCTCTCTCTCTCTGCCTGCCTCTCTGCCTAATTGTGATCTCTGTCAAATAAATAAATAAAATCTTTTTAAAAATGACATCATTAATCACTAGGGAAATGCAAATTAAAACTACAGTATGATACCATTTCAAACACAATGGGGTTGCTTCTAAAAGCAAACCAGAAACAAATGTTGATGAGGATGTGGAGAAACTGGAACCCTTGTACACTGTTGATAAAATGGGAAAGCCACTGTGCAAAATACTATGGTAGTTGCTGAAAAATGTAAAAAAGAATTACCATCTGATCCAGCAATTCCACTTCTGGGTATATACCCAACAGAACTAAGAGCAGAATCTTGAAGAGATGTTGGTACACTCGTGTTCATATCAGCGTTATCCACAATACCTAAAATGTGCAAGCAACTCACATGTCCACTGATGGATGAACAGATGAGCCAGATGGAGGCCATACATTTAATGGGCTATTTTTCAACCTTAAAAAGGAAGGAAATTGCAATGTGTAGTGAGACGGATGGCTCTTGAGGACATTATCCTAAATGAAATAAACCCATGAGACACAAATACCGTATGATTCTACATGTATGACTAAGAGTGTCAAAATCATACAGACATGTAGTAAAAAAGTGGAGGCTGGGGTCTGGGGGAGGGGAGGGAAGGAGAGTGGGGAGTCAGTGTTTAGTGGGAACACTTTCAGTTTTACCTGATGAAGAGTTCTGGGGAGATGGATGGTAGTGATGGTTCCAAAACAGGTGAATGTATTTAATATTTCTGAACTTTACACTTTAAAATATCATTTTATGTATATTTTACTGCAATAAAAAGGGGGGAAGGTCAGGTGAAGGGCATAATAAAACTATAAATCCATGACCTGCTTTTACCTCATTTGTCAGGTTTTATGTCCACCCCCCTCATTTTTCACCAGATAATTTTGAAGAAACTGATACTACTATTTAATCCATGAATATTTTGGAATGTAATTTTTCAGCATAACCCAAAGGCCATTATCCTACCTAAAAATTAGCAGTTTTCCCTTAATATGTTCAAATAAACATGTACAGGAATTTCACTAATCATCTCCATAAGGATTTAAGATCTATACATTGTCAATTTACTGAAGTTCTTTTATCGGATAAGGGTCTAGAATTCAGAATAAAAAAGCTTTCAATTTAAGCCAACCCTGTTCAAAAATGTTCAATCCAGTAGGTCATTTATGAAGTGCAAATCAAAACCATGAGCTATCACTTCATACCAACCATGATGGCTACTGTTTAGTAAGAAATGAAAAATAGGTTTTGGCAAAGATGCAGAGAGACAGGAACCCTCACACACTGGTGGGAACATAAACGGTGCTGCCACTGTTGAAAACACAGTGGTTTCTCAGAGTTAATCACAAGAGTTACCATATAACCCAAAACTTCACTCCCGGGTGTGTACCTTTGTGAAAATAAAAGGAAACCTCCTTTAGCGTAAAGTTGGGAAGGCAGCGGGGGCGGGGAGGGGGGCGGCGAGGGGGGCGGCTCTCACACCCTATCACTTCCCAACGCTACACCAAACTGGGGGAGAGGGACCTTAAGTGCAGACACTCTACCCCCAGCTGGAGGGAGGAGGTTTTCTTCCTCCCTAGCAACAGCCCAGCCAATGGGAGGCCATCACAGCTCAGCCAATGAAAAGCCACTACAGCGGAACTCCCTTCACTCTCACCAAATTTCCTGCACCTGCCTACAGTGCTTGTCCCTAATTGCAATTCTGTGCTATTTCCAAATAAACCCACTGTTTTGCTGGTAAAGTAGCTAGCACTTTTATATTTTAAGTTTCTATTTTTTGGTGATCAGAATTGGGACCAGTAGACCCGAGAGACTCCGAGCCTGGTGAGCAAACAGGTACCAGAACTCACAGAGCCTACTAGGCTCACTGCTTTCTCTCCCAGCCTGGAGACTGACAGTAAGTTTTCTTCTGGATTTTGAGCTCTGCTCTCCTTGTGTTTCACCTCTCGGGCTTTCTTCAGAACCTTCAGGTTTTACGGCCTTGTCCTTTCTCGGAGTACCTGCAGCCTATGGAGGTTCGTAACAATGTGATTTGTTGCTCGGAGATCCTAGACAAACTATCCTTGACCGCTGCATTTTGTCACAGGTAAAGTAAGAGTTTCTCAGAAACTAGTGCAAGGGATAATGAGGCCCTGAGCCTCAGAATCTTCTATTATGCTTTGATGCCTTGAAGAGCTGCTTTATTTACAGGGTATTGATTAATTCTGGGGAGAACTTTTTTTTTTTTTTAAAGATTTTATTTATTTGTCAGAGAGAGAGAGTACACACAAGCAGGCAGAGAGGCAGGCAGAGAGAGAGGAGGAAGCAGGCTCCCCGCCAAGCAAGGAGCCCGATGCGGGACTTGATCCCAGGACCCCAGGACCATGACCCGAGCCGAAGGCAGTGGCTTAACCCACTGAGCCACCCAGGCGTCCCTGGGGAGAACTTTTTTAAAAGATTTATTTATTTGAGAGAGTATGGAGCGGGAGGGGCAGAGGGAGAGGGAGAGACTCTAAAGCAGACTGTGCTGAGTGCAGAGCCTGACCTGGGGCTCCATCTCACAACCCTGAGATCACGACCTGAGCCAAAAGCAAAAGTCCATCACCAAACTGTGCCACCTAAGTGCCCTTTCTAGGGAGAACTTTTGAGGGATCTATTTGAATCTTGATGGGAGGCACACTGTGGATTCTATCAATATCAGTTGAAAATTTTGCTCAGAAAGGATGGTAGGGGATCTATCTCATAAGAACAAATGATCACGGACACCTGGGTGGCTCAGTGGGTTGGGCCTCCGCCTTCGGCTCAGGTCATGATCTCAGAGTCCTGGGATTGAGCCCCAAGTCAGGCTCTCTGCTCAGCAGGGAGCCTGCCTCCCCTCTCTCTCTCTGCCTGCCTCTGCCTACTTGTGATCTCTCTCAAATAAATCAAATTTTAAAAAAAAGAACAAATGATCAGTGTCCCCATACTGTTAAAGTGTGTCAGATATGGAGCAAATCAAAGATGTTCAAGTGTTGTTTAACCCCCCTTCTTGGTGATTGTGATTACTACTGGCAAACCCTAGAATTCTTTCCTCTTTGAAAAAAGGAAATTGCAGTGTGATACTCTTCTAAGAAATGTCAGGTGCATACATGAATAGAGATGAAGTAAGGAGAAGGAGGTGAGAGAAAGCACAGGGGAGGGGCAGAGGAAGAGGGAGAAGCGGCCCTGGTTGGGGCTGGATCTCAGGACACCAGGATCATAACCTGAGCCAAAGGCAGACACTTAACTGACTGAGCCACCCAGGTGCCCCGAAGAACTTAATAGTTCTTACCTAGACAGGCAGAAGAATGCAGTGCAACTGAAACCAGGAATAGAGCGGCACCAGGCACATCAGATAGAGGCAGGGAATATTTGCTGATTTTCAGAGATTGGACTCTCTTTTTTAGCCTCTTCCTGACTGGACCTTGACATGGTCATCACATGCCTTGACTCATCCCTGACAAGGAAGTGCCTCGTCTGAGGACAGGTGGGTGGATCTGGCTCTGCTTAATGAGAGGGAGCCACAGCCCAGTAGTGAGCTCCAGGCCACTCCAGGCCAGACGGCTTCCACTGTCTGAGGCCGTGTTTGCGTTCTGACTGACTATGGGTGCAAGGACGTCTTGCTTACTCACAGCCGGCCTGCGTTAAATGTTCTCCATAAAGGAACTGAGCATAGATGAACCCACTTGCTCCTCAGCAAACTCTTTAAAGCAGATACTGTTTTTATCTCCTTGTGTGAGCTACCTGGGGCCTACAGAGGCAGGTGATTTTTCAAAGGCCACTGAGCAAGAAAGGAACCAAGTCAGGATCATGATTCAAATTGAGCCTTTCTTTCCCAGACCCTATGTTCAGTGTCGGATGCAAAATACTGAGCATCCCTCGTCGGCTACGCACTCAGCTCAAGGCAATCAGGGACAGTCCACATCGGTCTAGACACTGCAGGCACTTGCCCACGTCCTCACGCTCACTGCTTCCCACCCTCCCACTCCTGCTTGCTCCCTTGGTGCTCCCAAGTCACCCCTTCTTTATAAGCGCTGACTGTCCCTCTAGGACCTGAGTTTAATCACCTGCCTCCCTGGACCTTCCTATGTCCCTTGTTTGGCCACATATGACTGGCCAACCATTAAGGGACACAGAACAGGTATGGATTCAGAGCCTACGAAAAGCATCACGCGGGCACCCCTGAACTTCGCTCTCAGATTCTGAGGAGAACTGGAAGCAAAAGCAGCATAAAGTCACAAGGAAAACTACCTCTGGGTACATGGAAAGGTGAACAATTTGTAAAAAATTCGAAACAGGATTTCATGGTCCTGCTATGAAAAAGAGATTTCCACGGAAAATGTCACACATGGACTCTTTCCCACCGGTGGTGACATCAAAACGTGGTTGCGACGCACACCTTCCATGCTCTCCAGCTCAGTGCAGCTGTATCGACCCTATTAGTGCGTGGGACCCATACGATCACTGGTCATCCTGGTGAACTGAGGACAGTAGAAGAAAGCCCATTCCGACAGTGGTTGGAATAACTAGAAGCACTCCTCTCTGCAAAGACTGTACGGAATCTTTGTTGTGCATTCACACTACCACATTGCTGTACGTTTCCTTCCCCTAGTCCCAGCGGGGCTGCTCACGTTACACACCCCCTCAGACATGAAGCCCAACCAGCTCCATCCAAAATACAACCAGACTTGCACCATGCCCAGGGCCAGAGGGGCATCGGAGGGCCATCTGATGGGAGACAGGAATTGACCTGTGTCAACCGGGGGCAGATCAACAGAAACACGAGTGGTCTGAAGAAAAGAGAAAGGCATGGCCCATCTTTCCTCCACCGCAATGAATACAAGGACATGCCACTGGGTGAAGCATGACCAACCACTTACCCATCCATCATGGGAAGGAGTGTCTTGTTCAGCACAATTCAGCACAATTCCCAGCAAGAAGGAATGAGGGACGTTTCCATTCTAGTATGGACTTTCGTGTAAACGCCTCAGAGCTATTTGGACACAAACACTGAGAAGCACCATTTCCAGAAATTAGGAATTTCCTCAAGGTGGTTATGCCTGGAGCACCAAGTCATAAAGTCATTCCCACTAAGACTCCCCTCACCACAAATGTGGCTTGTTTAGTTGTTGACAAGTACGGAAGATGCATGTGTCTGGCTCCCTCTCCCGCGCTCTTGAGCTGCGAGACCGTGACTCCTGGTGTTCTTTGTCAGAGACATTACAAAGGCATCATTAAGGATTTCACCACTGGGAGTAAATAATCTTTTCAAAATACTTATTTGAGAGAGACAGAGAGAGCACATGAAGTGGGGGAGGAGCAGAGGGAAAGGAAGTGATTTTCAGAGACTCCGTGATTGGTGTAGAGCCCAACTCAGGGCTTGATCCTACAACCCTGAGATCACGACCCCAGCTGAAACCAAGAATTGGAACTGAACAGACTGCAACACCCAGGTGCCCCAAGACTAAGTCATTTTATTTTATTTTAAAGATCTTATTTACTTGACAGACCAAGATCACAGGTAGGCAGAGAGGCAGGCGGGAGGTGGGGGGAGCAGGCTCCCTGCTGAGCAGAGAGCCCGATGTAGGGCTCGATCCCAGGACCCTGTGATCATGACCTGAGCTGAAGGCAGAGGCTTTAACCCACTGAGCGCCCCCGGCGCCCCAGGAGTAAGTCATTTTAACGAGACAGTGGTAGCAGCTGCGTGGGTATTGTAGAAACACACACCAGAAGGAAAATGTCAACTGTACTTGTCCTATTCACCCAGAATAGGTATTTTTTTAAAAAAAATGGACACAATCAGAAGAAAAAGTTAATCCTGTAGAAGGGATATTTTAAAAGAACTCAGTTGTGAGGGGCGGCTGGGCAGCTGAGTCGGTTAAGCCTCTGCCTTCGGCTTAGGTCATGATCGCAGGGTCCTGGGATCAAGCCCTGCATCAGGCTCCCTGCTCGTGCTCACTCTCTTTCTTGCTCAAATAAATAAAATCTTAAAAAATAATAGAGGACATAAAACATCCTATCATTTGCAAGTACGCAACAGATTTGAAAACCTCAGTAACGTGGTTTCCATGAAGCAATGCAGAGAAACACATTTTACAAAACAAAGAAAAAACCATTGTTTTGAATTACATGTTAAAAAAAAAAAAAAAACCTGGGAAATTACATGTATCAACAGAAAGGAATTAAGCATACTGGGTTTATCTCTTAGATAGCAGTAAGCCAGTCAGCTCTAGGTGAGAATTGCCACAAACCGCTATACACTCACAAGTGCTTATTCCAATTATAGAAACATCCAGAAGGAAGAAATACAGGGCTACTGGAGCCTCTCTACAGTGCAACAAGGAAAGGAGGCTTCCGCATCTGAGGCTGCGCATTAATTCCGTCAGGGGGAAGCAGGACACAGATCTATCCTGACAGGGACATGATGCTTACCACAGAAATCATGTGGTAGAAAAAGCATGGGAGAGGAGAGGTGCCAGGATGAGAGAGATCCCTACACACGATGGCCTGAAAGAGGTGGCCTCACGGACACAAAGAGCCACAGGGCAGCGCAAGGAACCATGTGGACCTGAAGACCGAGCTGGTCCATCACAGGAGAGCTCGTGGAAAAGTCTCTGGAGCGTGCTACCGGACAAAAACTGATGTCAAACTTGTGTCAGGTTGGAGGCTGTTCCAGACGACAGATCGGTAATCAGGAAGATGCGCTGTGACCCAAGCCCATGTGGGTGCCCACACATCTCTGTCTCCTGCCGGAAAAGCATAGCTTCGTCACGCAGTTTCTTTCCTCACGGCCTTCATCTCAGAACCACAGAGAGGAGGACTCTGGGACACATGGTCTCCCACCTCACCACGCTCACAATGAAGTTCAGTAGAACCAGCCAGACGCCAGGCTTCATCTTCACGCCACAGGGTTTCTCTTCTTAATGCATCATGACTGACGAACAACCGAGATGAAGCGCCATCAGCAGAGGCCAAAACAGGAACACAACTGGAGGAGACTGTGCTCTTTCAGCATCCCTGCACGTTTACTCATTTCTGTGGGGCGCAGAGGTGTGGTATACAGCGGCAGTAAGCAAACATGAAGATACATCATTCAATCATGAAGACTGGAAGGAAGAGTAGAGACAGAGTCGGAATTTCCAGTATCCACAAGAGAGGATGAGATATAAATACACATCACTTGTCACCCCTGGGGCCCAAAGACATTGTCATGGAAATGAGAAATTTTATATAACTACACAATTTTCATGTGTGAAGTAACAAAATATATCTCATACAAAGGGCACAGAGAGGAATATTTTATCTCAGGGGTTCCTCTTGGCAACATGCAATGGAAATAAATATGACAGGGATCCCTGTTAGGGACGAGGCACTTACAAGGCACAACCATGTTTATAACAAACAGAGATTGCTCTCCAGCCCTGAGTTTTTATGCACAAAATATACGAGGAACTATACCTAAAGGTTTCCCACCAGTCTTTACATTCATAAGACTTCCTGCCAGTCTGTCTGATTGGATTTACAAGATTTTAAGGACAAATGAAGGCTTTCCCGCAGTCCTTCCATTCAGAGTTTCTCCCCAGTGTGAGTCCTCACATGGGCTCGCAGATTTGTCGGGTACCTGAAGGCCTTCCCGCACTGCTGACACTCGTAGGGTCTCTCCCCAGTGTGCGTCCTCACGTGGGCTCGCAGGTTGGCCGGATACCTGAAGGCCTTCCCGCACTGCTGACACTCATACGGTCTCTCCCCGGTGTGAGTCCTCACGTGGACCCGCAGGTTTGCGGGGCACCTGTAGGCCTTCCCGCACTCCTTACATTCATAGGGTCTCTCCCCTGTGTGCGTCCTCACGTGTGCCCGCAGGTTCACGGGATACCAGAAGGCCTTCCCACACTCCTTACATTCATAGGGTTTCACCCCGCTGTGCTTTCTCACGTGCACTTGAAGAGAGGAGTGACAGCTGAAGGCCTTCCCACAGTGCGGACACTCATAGGCTCTCTCCTCAGTGTGTGTCTTCACGTGGGCTCTCAGGTTGGCTGGGTACCAGAAGGCTTTGCCACACTGCTGACATTCATAGGGCTTCTCTTCACTGTGTGTTCTCACGTGTTTTTGTAAGGACGAGGACCAACGGAAGGCCTTCCCGCATTGTGCACACTCGTAACGTTTCTCCAAACTGTGCGCCCGCACGTGTCCTTGAAGGGAGGAGTGACGAGTGAAGGCCTTCCCGCACTGCTGACACTCGAAGGGCCTCTCCCCGGTGTGTGTCCTCACGTGTTCCTGCAGCGATGTGGAGCTGCTGTACGCTTTCCCACACTCCTTACACTCGTAGGGTTTCACACCACTGTGCATCCTCACGTGTCTTTGGAAATATCGAGGATGTCTGAAGGCCTTCCCACACTGCTGACATTCGTAGGGTCTCTCTTCACTGTGAGTTCTGACATGTTCTCGAAGGGATAAGGAACAAGTGTAGGCTTTCCCACATAACGAACATTCATAGGGTTTCAGCCCACTGTGCGTTCTCACGTGTCTCCTGAAGTATTTGGGACAACTGAAGGCTTTCCCACATTGCTGACAGAGATACGGTCTCTCTCCAGTGTGTGTCATCACGTGTCCTTGCAAGGACGCGGGATACTTGAACGTCTTCCCACACTGCTTACATTCATAGGGTTTCTCTCCACTGTGCGTTCTCACATGTTCTCGAAAATATGAGAGGCAACTGTAGGCTTTCCCACACTCCACACATTCATAGGGTCTCTCCCCAGTGTGAGTTCTCACGTGACGTGTAAGGTAGGACTGATACATGAAGGCCTTCCCACACACGTCACACGCATGGACTCTCTGTCCACAGTGATCCTTCACGTGACCCCAAAAGGACGACATGCAAGTGAAAGTTTTTCCACATTTCTTGCACTCTAAAGATTTTTTACTATCGCGACTCTTCAAGTCTCTCTTCGAAGCTCCCCCAGTGTCCTGAGGTTCATAAGGTTTCTCTACGAGGCCTGTGTCCACGTGAGGGCTGGGGCTCGAGACACAGCTACAGGCCGGCCTGCATTCCTCACAAGGACTAGGTTTGTGTCCAGGGTGGGATCTTTGTGGATTCTCAGGGAAAGAACCATCTGTGAAGGCTTCTCTACACTTGGCGCAGTGACAGGACTTGTCTCCAGTAGGACGATCCGCACGCACGGTAAGACTTGTCATCTGCCTTCTGGTTTCTCCACATCGATTATCTTCGCTGCTTTCACAGACCCGCTTCACCAAACGACTTCTGTTCAAAATGGGAAGGCACACTGTTACGGAATAATGATTTTAACTGATTTCTTTATTAACGATCTATTGATATTAATGATTACTTGATACATAATGGCCACTTCCAAGGAATGGGCATGTTTGTGTCACTGTCTACACTGCTATGATGTAGAAGAAGCCAAATGCTCAGAATAAGGGCCCGGTGATAGCCATAACTGTCAAACTTTCTTACATGTGGGTTTTCCTGATAAATGTCTGGAGCTGAATTATATATCTGCTAATCAATACTACATCACATTTAGGAAGAACTTGTTTAATTCTGACTACGCAACTGTTGAGCTAGGTTTATAACTCCATGCCTTCTTTAATTTCAAGTTATTCTAACAATTTGCCAAGATCCCCCTTTCTCCTATGGGAGAGAGAGGCACTCACCTCAAACTCCTCTCCTGGGATTGGGTCTGATCTCCAATGTGATGAAACACCCAGTTTTCTCCAAAAAGAGCCCAGGAATCATTTCTTGTAAATGTTACTATTTTATCTTCACTGGATAGTTCATTCTCCAAAATATTCAGCTGAATCCCTGATCCACAAGGGTTAACTTGAGTGCAACGGTCTGCAAGAATTGGAAGCACAATTTAACTTCTTGGGAATGACCTGATGTTTAATGGTAAGAAAATTCAGAAAACAGACCATTTGGGGATTTCTCTTCATATACTGATCCCAAATGTAAATGAAGTTCATCAGGAAGAATGAACATGTGACCACAGAAAAATTCTAAGGACCTTAGTGCTTTGGGACTTTGGCAATAAGAGGAAAAGCGTATGAAAAGGCAGCCTGTTTATGCGGAAATGCTTTAAAATCAGTGGTGACTAATGTGGAGATAGGATTATCGGAACTGGGCAAAATCCTCACATCCACACCCTACTTCTGTAAGAACACGGAAAGGCTTGCCACGTGGGCAAGGATGGATGAAATGTCTGACAGGAGGCCACGTGAGTGACAAAATCACCTTCTCAAAACAAGGACAGAGTCACGTTTCTAACGGACATGCGCAAATGCCATTCCCTTCTCCCTTCTCCTACTGAGGGCTGCTGGACCGTTCTGAAGGCACTGAGGCCATCAGGGGAGGCTGCACTGCCCCAGCTGCCACTGGAGGTGGGACGGTGGGTGTGGCTGCCGAGAGCTCCCCACGACAGCCCAGCAGGAGGGAGGATCTGAAGGGCCACAAGCAGTCTGGAAGATGGGCTGTTAATCTGGTCTTCAAGGTCACCGAAGAGGACAAAGTGCGAGTTTAACTGCAGCATGATTACCAGGAGAAATGGGTATGAACCACAGCGCATCTTTCGCAGAACTGAAAACCACAAAGGAGCCCAGCCTCACACTGATAAAATTAGGGAGTCTCAGACTTTGATAGAAGCAATAGCCAATTTAACACATGAAACTCTGTTTTCACCAAAAGGTATGTGACCCTCGGTAGTTTCCATGAAGGCTTGGGCCACGTCTGTCTCTCCTCCAGCATATTCCCATTCCTCGGCCCAAGGAAGATCAGACACTTCTAAGAAACACTCGTTCCCTACAACTCTAGAGGCGGGGTGGAGCCACGCTTACCCAGGGAGGCCAGGTTCCTGCAGGTCTCCAGCATCACATCCCTGTAGAGCCGCCTCTGACCACGATCCAGCAAAGCCCACTCTTCCGGGGTGAAGTTCACAGCCACATCCGCAAAGACCACTGTGTCCTGCAACATCCACATGTTCTCTTGCAGCAATGCTCCCTCCTCACCCGTGTGTGTGGGAGGATGCAGGGGCAACACGCAGGGAACCGGATTCCATTCTGAGGACCTGAGTCACACCCGTGTGGGAAGTGACAACACGCAAACACACCTCCACGGCAGTGCCCTCAGTGACGGGAAGGGCTGGGACCCCGAAGCAGAGGGCGATGACGACAGCTCATACAGACGTACATACACCCAAATATAGGCTATTTGTACTGAAAATGAGCAGATCTGAGGACACTTGTATGGTAAAGAATGAAAAATGAAATACTAGTTCAGACCACACTGAAACTGGACGGCACATCTCTGACTTGCTCAGGGACGATTACTGCCTTGTCAGCCCCAAGAACTGGAACCAGATGTCAGGATGCCGTGAACACGGATTCCAGTGCTGCTCTCGCTGGAAGGCAACAAGGTCAAGGAGCCTAGCGCAGTCCCCTCTATCCCGGCAGAGGTACACACCACCCTTTCCCTGGGTTCAGTGGACAGTGAGCAGGGACACAGGGCCCAGGGGCCTGGCACACGTAGTGCATAAGAGGAGCTCCAGCTCCTGAAGAGTCACAGAAATCAGCAGGGTCTCGACCATGTACCCCAGTGCCCAGAATGCAAGCAAAAGGGCGCCAGAAAGAGGAGCCCCTGAGAGACTGATGGTAACAGCCACTGGCGACTTTGTAACAGAGAAAGAAAACAAGGCAAATCCGCACTGTCAGAGCAACAAGGGATGACACCGCACTCGTGAAATGCAGAGTTTAAAAATCATTTTTTTCAAAAAATCTGAGACCGTCCAAACAAAAACTATGTTCTCAAAACTTAAGGGAAAAACAAAATCCCATATGCCACCCATATCACTTAATAAGAAGGTCAATTCTACTTCAACTGTGGTTACAACTGGGGTTTGCTTATCACACACCTGGTAACTCCTGTATTTTTTTTTTAAAGATTTTATTTATTTATTTGACAGAGAGAGATCACAAGCAGGCAGAGAGGCAGGCAGAGAGAGAGGAGGAAGCAGGCTCCCTGCTGAGCAGAGAGCCCGATGCGGGGCTCGATCCCAGGACCCTGAAATCATGACCTGAGCCGAAGGCAGCAGCTTAACCCACTGAGCCACCCAGGCGCCCCTAACTCCTGTATTTTGAATATGTTTTAAAAATCCATATGACCCCATGAAAAATAAAAAACAATAATATGAAGAAAAATAATACGATCAAATCATGGGGAATTAATATGAGCAGGTACCTTTCTAAGAAGATATGCCAGCGGCCAACAGGTTCCGGAAAAGATGCTAGATGTCAGTTATCAGGGAAATAGATGTCAAATTATAAGCAGATACCCCTTCAGACCCACTAGAATGGCTATAAAGAAACAAGTAAGTGCTGGTGAGGACCTGAGAAAGGGGGACTCTCTTCATTTGAGAGAGAGAGCAAAAGCAGGAGGAGCAGCAGGCGGAGAGAGAATGTGGAGCTGGATCCCAGAAGCCCAACAGAGGACTCGATCCCAGGACCCCGGGACCACTACCTGAGCCAAAGGCAGATGCTCCACCAACTGAGCCACCCAGGTGCCCTTCTCATGCATTTCTGCTGCTGGGGATGCAAAATGGCACAACCCGGGAGGAGTCCAGCGCGTCCTCAAAATGATGACCGTCCAGTCACCGTGCAATATAGCAATTCCACTCCTACTATCGATCGACCCAAGACAAGTGAAGATGAGCACCAACACTATTTCCGCACACTCTCAGGAGCTTGATTCGTAACAGCCAGCAAGTGAAAACCGCCCGAGAACCCACCGACGCTCTGAAAAGGAATAAAGGAGACATGACTCCAGTGAAATTAGAAGACCACAGGGGGAGCTCCCCCCAGTACCTCCACTGCACTCAATAGCAAGAGACAATCTTGGACACATTACTGCCCCAGCGGGACAAAGGAAGGAAAGTTTTCTCCTCCCCTGGCAACAGCCCAGCCAATGAGAGGCAGTCACAGCCTACCCTATGAGAAGACACTAGGGGGTAACCCCACGTTTGCTCCAGTGGATGTCATGTGGAACAGCCCCTCCCAATATCCCTCTCTCCTCGATGAAACAGAGGTCCCCCCTACATAACAGAACTGCAAATCTCGGGGCGCCTGGTGGCTCAGTCCACTGAGCAACTGCCTTTTGCACAGGTCATGATCCCAGAGTCCTGAGATCAAGTCCCAGATTGGGCACCCTGCCCAGCGGGAGCCTGCCTCGCCCCCCCCTCCCCCTGACAAATAAATAAAATCTTTAAAAAAAAAAAAAAAAAGAAGACTTGTAAATCTCTGCTATTACCAAGTAAACCCATTTTTGCTAGTACAATAACTGGCAGGTTTCACTTAACCAACTGAGCCACCCAGGTATCCCCAGCGGGTTTACTTTAAAAGTTAACATTACATGCATGTTTACATTACATTCCATACATTACATTACATACATACATCATCAGCCTTTCCATGACGATTACAAACCAACTCCAAATTATCTTTAAAGAAAATTCTGGTCTTCCTGTAGGTGTGGAATCCACCCAGGTAGCATTTAAGTCTATGTTTATTAAAGACCAGAACAAGTATCTTTTCCCTTTAGTCGTAAGGACCAGGATAGAATGTGAAATATGTCCACTGCAGGTAAATCTGAGAAACCGTTCACACATGTCCTAGATGAGTCACCTAAAAGAAAAACTGCTAAAATTCTCTCTTTTTTTTAAATTTACTTTTCTTTTTTTCCTAAAGTAGGCTCTGTGCCCAAGGTGGGGCTCAAACTCACGACCCTGAGATCAATCGCAAGCTCTACTCACTGAGCCAGTCAGGGGCCTCAAGACCACTGGAATTCCTAATTCTCAATTCTGGCAAATGGAGGTTCCTAAACAAAACCAAAACCTGACTCGTTTATCCTATTCTTGCAGAGGACCAGGGCAGTGGAAAAAAGATTGTTACCAACTTAAGTGCTCCCACGTCGGCTTCCCTGCAGCCAGGCTTTCCAAAGTCCTCCTCCCTCCCAATGATCGAACTGCAGGGAACCACAGGGACCCTTCCCAGTCTTCCCTTGTAATCAGCTCGAAGAAACCACTCCCCACACTGGGAATGAATCTCTGTCCTTGTTGACACGTGCCCAGCCCCTTGCTGTACAGGACCCCTCACCTAGGAGGACTACAATACAAATAGTAGAGGTCCCTAACGAACCTCAACCGTTCAGTGTCCCAACCCACTCCCTTCTGCTTAGGTCCTTTGAGAGACACCCCATTTTCTACTTAGTTCCAATGCCCCCCTCATTTCATTGGGCAGATATTTTTTAAATAAGTGTCTCTGTCCCAGAAAAGGGAAATAATTCTAGAATTTGATAACCGTAATCAACACAAAAGCAAAGAAAATAAATGACCCTTCCACATCTTTCACCTGCTCCATCTCGGACACACAATAGTAGAGACTGGAGACGCGGATCATTTGTCTTGACTGGATCACCTACATCCTCTTCCTGGGCAAAAACCTCAACTCATATTGGCAGGGTCCACAGTGTGCCTCCCATCAAGATTAAAATAGATCTCTCAGGGATGCCTGGGTGGCTCAGTGGGTTAAGCCTCTGCTTTCAGCTCAGGTCATGACCTCAGGGTCCTGGGATCGAGTCCCACATCGGGCTCTCTGCTCAGTGGGGGAGGCTGCTTCCCCTCTCTCTCTGCCTGCCTCTCTGTCTACTTGTGATCTGTCAAATAAATAAAAATAAAAATCTTTAAAAATTAAAATAGATCTCTCAAAGTGTATGCCCAGAATTAATTAATACTCTATAAATAAAGAAGTCCTTGGAAGGCATCAAGCCCATAATAGAAACTTACAAGCCTCAGAGACCCAGCATCCCACACACTAGTCCCTGAAATGGCCTCTTTTTACCTGGGAGAAAACCCAATGGCCAAAGATGGAGGTTTGTCTAGAACCTCTGAGCAAGCAACACCATTGTTAACCCTTGGCACTGTTCTTCCTAAGCCCCACATGCTACTGACTCAGTTCCTATTGTATGCAAATTCCAGGAGGAATACGTGACTCCAGGTTTTTACCAACAGAATAAAAAAATTTTCCCCAAGTCTGAAAACTGCCAATATTCAATTGGCTACTTTCGGACCTAGAGTCCCGGCTTACAACCGCCCTACAATTTGGATTTTTATGTTACTTTTGCTTTCACAGTTGTTATCTGTCAAACATTATAAAATTGATGTATCCAACAAGGAGATCATCTCCAGTGCTTACCATCTTGATAAACAGGGACCGGAGATGACTGCCTCAGACTCCTCCTTCCTAATGTTTCTTGTTATTCAAATACAGCCTTAACCGGTTTTCAACTGCCATGTACTTTCCCTAGGACGTAGGACATCACTACCAGGAAAGCTCTTTCCTGGCACCAAGAAACAAAACCACTAAAAATGGAAAACTGACTTGTAATCAATGATGCATCTGAGAAAAGGCCTCTATCAAAAGGGTAAAATGTAAAAAATACAGGGAAATCTTGCTAGGAATGGAGTCAGGAGGGGCACCTGGGTGGCTCAGTCAGTTAAGCGTCTGACTCTTGGTTTCAACTCAGGTCACGATCAACCCCCACGTCAGGGTCCACACTCAGCAGGGAGTCTGCTTGGGTATTCTCTCTCCCTCTCCCTGTGTCCCCCCCCCACCCCGTTCATGCTCTCCCTCTCTAAAATAGTAAATATTTTTAAAAAAAGAAGGAGGAGGAGGAGGAGGATGTAGGAGGAGAAGGACGGAGTCCGAGACCAGCAGTTGGAGCCCCCACAACCTACCACTCCTGATCAACTGCAGAAGCAACAGCAAGAGAAGGACCTTGCGGCCACACGTGGATAAAATAGTAAATATTTTTAAAAAAAGAAGAAGGAGGAGGAGGAGGATGTAGGAGGAGAAGGACGGAGTCCGAGACCAGCAGTTGGAGCCCCCACAACCTACCACTCCTGATCAACTGCAGAAGCAACAGCAAGAGAAGGACCTTGCGGCCACACGTGGACACCACTTTACTATGACAACAGGAGGAAGATTATTTCCCCACATGGCAACAGCCCAGCCAATGAGACAGATACAACTCAGCCAATGGGAAGCAACGATACTTCCAAACCCAGCTGCTCCAATGGACTTTGTTTTATGGAATTATTAAAATACTTTAAAATGAGTGTGAAAATGGTAGAATAATTCTGTAAATACAATAAATACCATAGAACTTTATCCTTGAAACAGATAAACGTCACGGTTTGTGACCCACGCCTCAGTTGAAGCTATTTAAAAAAAATTGTCATAGAGGGGCACCGACGTGGCTCAGCCGGTTAAGTGTCCAACTCTTGATTTCGGCTCAGATCTTGATCTCAGGGTCATGAGATCGAGCCCTGCGTGGGGCTCTGTGATCAGTACAGAGTCTGCTTGAGTTTCTGCCCTGTCCTGCTTCCCTTCCCCCTACTCACATGTGCTCTCTCTCTCTTTAAAAAAAAAAGGGGGGGGCGCCTGGGTGGCTCAGTGGGTTAAAACCTCTGCCTTCGGCTCAGGTCATGATCTCAGGGTCCTGGGATCGAGCCCCGCATCCGGCTCTCTGCTCGGCACGGAGCCTGCTTCCTCCTCTCTCTCTGCCTGCTTCTCTGCCTACTTGTGATCTCTGCCTGTCAAATAAATAAATAAATAATTAAAAATAAATAAATAAATATTTTTAAAAAGTCATACAAGCTAAAAACATATCCTCCTTAATCTTTTGGCAATTTTACTCAAAAACAATAGAATTTAGGCAAGTAAAAAGTATGAAAAAGAAACAAAATTACAATTTCAGAGATTAAGTAGAGATTAAGTAGATTTAGAAGATATTATAAACTAGCTGTGGAGAAAGATTTTTAAGATTTTTTTTATGTATTTGAGAGAGAGAGAACAAACAGGGGAGGAGCAGCGCAAGAGGGAGAAGCAGACTCCCCGCTGCGTGCAGAGCCCAGTCCCGCAACCCCAATATCACAACCTGAGCCAAAACCGAGTCAGATGCTCAACCGACTGAGCCACCCAGACGCCCTGATTTTTTTTTTTAATTTTTTTTTAAAGATTTTATTTATTTATTTGACAGTCAGAGAGCACAAGTAGGCAGAAAGGGAGACAGAGAGGGGGAAGCCGACTCCCCGCTGAGCTGAGCAGAGAGCCCAATGCGGGGCTCGATCCCAGAACTCCGAGATCATGACCTGAGCCCAAGGCAGAAGCTTAACCCACTGAGCCACCCAGGTGCCCCAGAAGGCCTGATTTTTAAGTAGGCACCATGCCCAGCACGGAGACCGATGCAGGGTTAGAACTCAAGACCCTGGGATGCCTGGGTGGCTCAGTTGGTTGGACAACTGCCTTCGGGTTGGGTCATGATCCTGGAGTCCCGGGATCGAGTCCCGCATCGGGCTCCCAGCTCCGCGGGAGTCTGCTTCTCTCTCTGACCTTCTCCTCACTCATGCTCTCTCTCACTATCTCTCTCAAATAAATAAATAAAATCTTTAAAAAAAAAAAGAACTCACGACCCTGACATCAAGATCTGAGCTCAGATCAAGCGTTGGATGCTTAACCGACTGAGCCACCCAGGTGCCCCACAGGGAAAGATGTCTTAGAATAAAGGAATAAATTTATACAAATTGGTAACATACCTGAGGTGATGCAAGGTAACAGAACATCTAAGGACATCCTTGGTCATTAAAGAAGCGAAATCAGTAGATTCAAATATCCCCACACTCAAAAGGCATCTCAAACAGTGCATAGGGCCAGGTACCAAGCATTTATCTTTTTTTCTTTTTAAGATTTTTATTCATTTATTCAACAGAGATCACAAGCAGGCAGAGAGGCAGGTGGCGGGAGGCGGGGCAGGCTTCCCGCTGTGCAGAGAGCCCGACACGGGGCTCGATACCAGAACCCCGAGATCATGACCTGAGCTGAAGGCAGAGGCTTTAAACCACTGAGCCACCCACGTGCCCCGGTACCAAGCATTTAAACATCGGTGATTCCCAAACGTAGAAAGGGATCACAAAGCATTAGCAAGATAGGAAAAGGACAATTCACACAGTTTTGAAAAGCAACATTCATAAATATAAAGGCAAATCTTATACATAAGATTTTCTTCCTGTTTAGAAGGAAATCTTATACGTACGTGTATAGATAACATCAGAAGACAAAACCAAGTCTGTTCTCTTCTAGAAGTGGATTCGATATTGACGCTTCGTGAACATAATCTGCGCCTCTAATGGAAACAAGACAAACGAACCACAGGCTTCCAGGCCATACCCGCTGAGGACAGGCCTGTGTCATGTCCCCGCGCGGACACAGCGGACTCAGAGACCAGCTGGAAACAAGCACCGTGCGGAAGCAGCGGCGTCTGAACGGGAACCGAGAGCCGCTTCCCTGCGTGACCAGTCCCCTCGGAGGTCGGGAACAAGCAGCTGAGTCGTGCGCGCAACTCCACGCCCGTGACGGCCTGGCCAGCGCGGCAACAGGAAACAGGAAAGATTTAAAAACGGAAAGGCAGACTCCATCATCAGCAGGTGTCGGACGCAGAGTTTAGAAATCCCAGAGTCCTACAGACACATTGTAAGAATGTACAGATGAGCCCAGCCGCCACCTAAGTAGTGTTTGCATCCGGCAACGGCAGCTCCTGGAGAAGCACCGTCCCACGGATCCTGCGACATTCCAAAGCGGGACCATCAGAGGCATCGGGTCAGAAACAAGACGAGAACTCACAAAACGGCAGCGCCGTGTGCCAGCAGAGGGCAGGGTCCGCACTGAGAGCCCCCTGAGATCGGGCGTGTTGACCGGGCGCCGCCTTGCAGAGCGACACCTACACGCGTCTCTCTTCCCGCCGCCCGCACCTGTGCCTCCCCGCGTGTGTCTTCCCTCTGTGTCTCCGCCACCTCCCCAGAGAACGCTGTCCTTCCATCATCTCTGTCACCTAGGCCCACAGAGTCCCGCGCGACGCCAGCTGAGGCTGTACCTGGACACTCACCCTGAGGCTACCGACCTGGAGTCAGGGTCGGATCCCACAAGTCAGCGCTCGGCCCCACGAGACTGTCCCCATCCCAAACACACACACGGTTCAGACACCAGGCACAGGCCCTGCCATCACCCACACTTCTGACCGACGGGCAGGAGAGCAGGTTCCCGTGCCCCCTCCTTTGTCCCAGTGACTTGCTGGAGGGCCTCACAGAACTCAGGGAAACACTTACTTATGCTTTCCAGTCTAGGGAAGGATGGGTAAAGGGTACAGAGGAGCAGCCAGGAAAACAGAGGCACGGGGGAGGGATGGGAAAGGAGTGTCCATACGTTCTGGGTGCCCCACCCTTCCCGCACCCCACGTTTACAAACCCCCTTCTACTGGGATTTCTATGGAGGCTTCACCTCGTTGGCCTGATGGACCATTAACCCCACTTTCAGCCCTTCCCCTCCTCCAGGGAATGTGGCAGGACAGAAGTTCCAGCTTCTAATCACCGCGGGTCTTCCCGGGGACCGGCCCCCACCGGGAGCCAGCCAGGGGCCCACCCAGAGTCACCTGACGCAACAGAAGATGCTCCTAGCCCCCAGCAAGGACAAGGGTTTCAGGGATCAGGATCAGGAACCAGGGGCGTCTTCACGTACTTCCTCGTCTCACCAGCCCGTACACACAGCTGGCACCGAAGGCGAGGAATGTCATCGGGCCTGGAGACGAGGAAAGGGAGACCACGAGTAAACCGAGCTCAGCATCTCTCAGGATCCTTTCCTGGCCTGGAGGGGGCTTCCTGCCAAACAGCGTGGGTCATCTCTCGGTTGAGAGCACACGGTTCGCAAAGAGATGTGACTGTACTAGATGCTTGCACAGATCTGCCTTATCAGACTGACACGCTGCCCACTGCGCTAAGAAGGCGACCAGATCTGCCTTAATACAAGGAGAACATGTCACTCTACTTGCATTTTTTTTGCAAAGCCTGCTGAGCTCTGAAAATGTACAAATATGGAGAAGAACAGATAACCAGTATTAACTAACAAGATCTTACTGTAGCGGATGTGGTGAGTTTTCAGAGACCAGTCGCGTCCGTTTCCATCACTCGTCTCAATGGAGCAAACATGAAGTGAACAATCATTCCACTATATTTTCCGAGTCTCGGACTAACGGAGCTCTCGTGTTACGGAAAGCCTCATCTTGTCTTTGTCGTCATCCCTGGAGCACAGACTGCTACGGAGAAAGTGAACCAGCAGGTGGGCTTTGCATATAAACCTCCTTGTGGTTCTGAGTCTTCAACGGTGGACTGCTTCTCCCCAGCGAACAGATACGTGTCTACGCTTGTCTCGTTTGGGTCAACACGCGCGTGCTCACGAGAGCTCTCCCAGCGTGTGGGACAGCCCAATCGAGAAAACAGTCCGCCGAACACATCTGAGGGGAAGGCCAGGTCCTGTTTCACACGTGTCTCCGCTGCATACAGCGGGATGGGAGCAAAAGACCCCTTCGCACGTCACTCTGCATTGTTAGGGATAATGAGTTTAGTAACTCCCTCTTTATCTTCTCCTCTGTGTTTTTAAAGATTTTATTTATTTATTTGACAGAGACACAGCAAGAGAGGGAACACAAGCAGGGGAGGTGGGAGAGGGAGAAGCAGGCTGCCCGCTGAGCAGGAAGCCAGATGTGGGGCTCCATCCCAGGACCCTGGAATCACGACCTGAGCCAAAAGCAGCTGCTTAACAACTGAGCTACCCAGAAGCCCCTCCTCTGTGTTTTTAGCTGTTAGATTACTTAGCTTTTCTAAATGGATTAACATAAACCATATTTCAAGTCTTATTTCTTTCAGGTCTTTTCAAGGAACCAAACGTACTTCTCACCCTGAGCAGCTAACCAGGAGACAGACACAGACATCGCTCTACTGCGGAAATGTAGTACGTGCTTGATTTTTTACAATCACTTGTAGAGAAAACTAATGATGTAGTTTTAGCTGAAGAAATACTGTAACTGAAAAATTTACTCCCAAGTCAAATGATTACGCAGGTCATGTCCAAAAAGACTAGAAAGATAATCAGAGAATCAGATTTTTTTAAGTTTCCAGAATGCAAACTCACAAATCTCAGGGTGCACTTAATCACCAGAAACAAGCAGTTGAAAATTAAATATTAAAAAGAGACTTTTAAAAAGACTTATTTATTTGAGAGAGAGAAGAGCACAACTGCGTGGGGAGGGCACAGGGAGAGGGAAAAGCAGATGCTCTGCTGAGTCGGAGCCTGACGTGGGGCTCAATCCCCGGACCCTGAGATCACGACCTGAACCAAAGGCAGGCCTTTAACTGTCTGAGCCCCCCAGGCGCCCCCAAAAAGAGACTTTTTAACATTAAGCTTTTAAACTACTATCTAGCTAATTGTCCTTATGTCTGAAAATATGTCTAATGGAGGATATAAATTGATTTAACGGAAAACCTACAAAAAGTTATTCAATGACACACAGCATAAGGAAATAAAGGGACAGACACCAAACTGAGACCATGATGTCAAGTCTCTTAAAAGGTCAAGAGTTTTAAGAAAATTTCACTGAATGTACAACCAGGTTTGTCTGGGGTATTGTTATGGGATTTGTTCATTTCTGTTCTGTTTGAACTTAAAACACACTACTACTTTTTTCATTTTTGTTAAAGATTTCAAGTCATCTCTATGCCCAACGCAGCTGCAATTTATAACCCCAAGACCAAGAGTCACATGCCCGACCGTCTGAGCCAGCCAGGCACGACTTCCCTACTGAAATATAAGGAACGTGTCTAAGAATAGCGGAGATGCGTTACAGAACAAGCTGGTGGGATTTTACCTAATGGAAGTCAAGGCTTTTAAAGTGTATTAATGTAAGGGCGTGCTTAGCCAGAGCGAGCCGTTTTGTTGTTTATGCAGTAAACTTAGATTGACCCGCGCCCCCCCCCCCGCCCCCCGCCCAGAGGCACTTACTTAGAAACGAGTCTGGGAAACCAGAAAAAATATGACTGACCAGACCCTGATAACAGAGCCCAGATACCAGGACGTGTCAGGTCAGAGCCCAGAATACAAGGATGAGCCAAGCCACGTGGAGACATCCGATCAGGAAAATACCTCCCTGACCAGCCAAGAATGCGGGCCCTGCCCTTTGGGCACCAATTCTGACCAGAGTGATAGGCCAGTTCAAATCACTACTATAGGATGAGCTGTAATTCAGCTGGCCACCTGTGTGTGGCCAGGCTCCCCCACATGGCCTTTACTCTAAGGAAGTTAGTCTGTGAGGCTGGGAGGGGTCGCTTCTTTGCAAGAGACGGCCCTGGCCCGCCAGTTTGATTCTCGATGCTTGGCGCGAAATAAAGCTTTGCTTGACCTTCGATTTTTATCAGTCTCGCTCCTTTGACCACGGACCCAACACTGGGGGCTCGCCCGCGATCAAACGACGAGAACTGAGCCAGCATCAGAATTTCTGGGAAAAGCCTCTGGAGGTAAGAACTCAAGACCCCTTGAGATCCTGTCTGTCTGTCTGTCTGGTTGCGGAGCTCCAGGGTAAAGCCCGCCGGGGAGAAGCTGGACGCAGCATTGCTCCCCCTCCGGGGGGAGGAGGACTGCCAGGGGGTACGAGCCCTCCCAGGCAATCAGGGGACCAAGAAAATCCCCACCAGTGAGCGTGTCTAGGGGACCGAGAAAATCCCCAGCAACTGCTGGGTCTATGGATGCTCGTAGGGAACCGAGAAAATTCCCTACAGTGGCAGGTTACGTTTTTAAGCTGGGATTATATCTTGTACATCTTTGGGCTTAACATCTGGTCAAAGAAGGGCCACTGGGTCTGTGGCTGTCTTTGTCTTGTCTTTTTGTTGTCTGTTGTGTTGTCTGTTGTGTTTGTTGTTCCTCCTAATAGATGTGGGGCTTCTCCCTCACTCACTTCCCGTGTTAATGGCTATAACTGGAGCCAACTGGGGTTGGTCTAACTCGAGACAGAGACCGTAGGGAATATTCCCACGCAGCTGCCGAACCTCCCTTTGTTTCGGGGAAGTTTCCCTGTCTTCTCTGGCCCGATGTGGCCTGCCTGACCCTTCCCCCCTTGCTGGCGGGAAAGCATAGCGTCTGCTCCTCTGTTGGGGCTGATGAGCTCTAGAACCGGGGATCCTTTCTCTGCCTCCTGGCGGCATTTTTCTTCTATCTCCTTCTCCTGTTTCTGCACCAACGTGCGTGCGGCCTGCATGACCAGCCTCTAGATCACGCACTGCGGCTCCTTCTCTCCTCACTGTCGAGGAGCAAGAAGAGCAGCCCCTGGACTGAACACCCCCCACTCCAGATCCTCCCACCCGTGTCTCGGGTAAACATTCGAAGTGGAGTGGGCCCAGGTGGAACATAAATCAGTATTGGAACTAAGTTAAGTCTGTCGGGTTAATTAGGATGAACATGTCTTTTGAGTTATCAGTAGTAAATGTGAAACTTCAGAGTTTACTTAAGATCAAATAAGCTCGTGTTATTCTGTTAAAATCTGTGTTAAAATCTATTAGCAAAGAGATGACTGAACTGGTGGTTAATTGTCTGTCTCAAAGTTTTAATGGGTAATTTGTTAAAGTAACTTTCAAAGTCTTTGGTAACCTGAAACTTTAAAGTTTTGGTTGGATGACAAATGGTTTTAAATTATGGACATCTAGGTCTTAACCAAACAGGATAAAATGCTAAGTCATTAATTACTGGATGTAGGTGTGTGCTTTTGACTTCTTACTGCAAAGAAACTAAGAATATTTAAATCTGTTGTAAACATGTTTTGTGCTTAACTGATTGATAAATTTGCCATCTAAAAATTCTGTTGTAACAGTTCACGATTGGTTTATATTTAGTCTTCACTAGAGATTAAGATGCTTCTAAGAGTACAAAATTCTGCTAACTGTAAGACTGATGGAAATAAAGGAAGCAACTCTGTGGAAAAGTAGATGATATGTAGGAAAGATTTAAGGAATGGAAATGCTTTTTATTAAAGAAAAAAGGTAATTTTGTCCTAAATGAGATGGTGGTTTGGAAGGAAATAGCTTGGGACAAAACCTGAATACAAAGGAAAGTTGTAGAAGGTTTGTGAAGGGAAATCTTCAGAAAAGGAATTTTAGATATGGTCAGGACGGACTAAGGAAAAAAAAAAGGGAGAAAAAGACCAGATGCCTGATCCTGTTTAAATAAGAAAGAAAGAAAAGCAGCCTCCAAGGTGATTTAGCACTCTCCTGACCTGCCTCCACAGAGACTCTACTTCCAAGTGAAAGGGCCATTTGGCCTTGAGAGACTGGGAAAACACCCCGTGACCATCCCCCATTGCCTGTAACCATGGAAACTCACTCTTAACCCTGTCGGGTACTCAGTTTTTGGGAACGATCCCACTGAGCCCGCTAGCATTAATAAAGCTGTGTTCTCCCATCTCTCCGTGTGCCATCTGGGTTTCCTTGGTCACCTCGGATTGTCCGCAATCTGCCTGTTGAACCAGGAAAGCCACGGGGCCACTGTCTGAGCCAGACCCATTCGAAAAGAATGGAAGGGGAGACTGATCACCTCCCATTAGCCAGGGATACCCAGAGGTGAGGTGTCCAACCTGTCTGAATCTGAAGAGTGCCTGACTGTGTGAATGTGTCTGTATGGCTCCACCGCTTCGGCTACTGAGTCCGAGGGGGCTGCACCCTGAGTCTCGCGGGGCATCACATGGCACAACGGTCACCTACTCCACGGAGTAGCCTGGTCCGGGGTTTATACGGACAGACCTTAGCTAAGACGCTCCTAGGTTCCCGCGAGGGATGCGAGCAGGACAGCATCTGAAAGATCCGCCTCCCTTTGTCTGCGACATCATTCACGATGGGAGGGAAACCCAGAAAACTCATATCTTAAGACTGCACACTTAAAAAAAAAAAAAAAGGAAAAGACACTGGTATAGAAAAGCTGGTTTTCTCTCTGTTTAAAAGGGCAAAGTTTTCTTGGGTTAACTAATCTGTTAAAAAGTGTAAATGGTTTTCTCTTTGCCTGCCCAGAAAATTCAGTTCCTATGTTTTGTTTTATCAGGTGTTTAACATCCCTAATTATATTTAGGCATGTGCTTTAAAACCTTCTAAGGTTTTAGCAATTGTTGATAAGATTTAAAACAATGATAAACCTTGGGTTACAGGGGCGCCTGGGTGACTCAGTGGGTTAAGCCTCTGCCTTAGGCTCAGGTCATGATCTCAGGGTCCTGGGATCGAGCCCCGCATCGGGCTCTCTGCTCAGCGGTGAGCCTGCTTCCCTCTCTCTCTTCCTGCCTCTCTGCCTACTTGTGATCTCTCTGTCAAATGAATAAAAAAAAACAAAACAAACAAAAAAAAAAACACCTTGGGTTACATTTGGGGAAAATGCTATAACTACTCTAAAGATTCTATGCATTTCCTAAAGTTTTAATATGTTGGTAGATCACTTGATATTGTGATTATGGAAATGTTACGTGTCACAGAATAACCTTATTTTCTTGCCAGTTAAATTGTAAATTCTCATCTCATCAGCTCTTTACCATATCTATTCTGAGTTTTTGTCATTTGTAATTGTTTTAATTCTCTTGTAAAATGAATTCTGCCTTAAAGAAAATTCATATGGGAAGAATTTCAGGACAAATACAGGTCTTTGATATGTTAAAATCCTGGGAACTGAAATGGGTAAGAATTTCCAGAAGTAAAAGCTGCATTAGGACTAAACCAGAATTAGCAACATGGGAAGTAACATGGAACTAAATGAACTAAAAGATTATAGTGTTGTGTCTCTCAATGTTTCATCTTATTTTAAACATTACTGGTTCTGTAATGTTTGCTCCTCCTGACTAGGAAAACTTTTTCCTAAGTTATCTGTGACTTATAGAAATGGAAAAATATTTATTTGCAAACAAATCAAGGCATTCAACTTTTCTCTCTATCTGAACCCTCTGAAACCAAAAGGTCTCAGCAAGTATTCTTTCCTCCATAGCAATCAGTCATTTGCATAAGTTCAACAAGAATCTGTTCTCCTTGTAACAGGACACCATTGGAAACTGGTTATTTTACCAAGGCTTTGACTGGGATATCATATTTGAAAAGACTCAGATATGACCAAACAGTTTAAAGGAACTAAGGTTGACTTTATGAAACCTGGAGCCGTAAAGCCCTTTGGAACTGTTGGCCTGATACCGTGCTTACAGAGTTCCCAGCAGCCTCACCAGGTGAGTAAAGAATGTCACTTCCTGGCAGGTGCAGGAACCTCAGGAAGAAGAATTCGCCCAAATCGACAGGTATTACAGGCATGTCTGATGGCAAGTACGTGGCTTGGCTTCTGGCCCGGAGAGGCTACTAAAAGTTCAACCTAGAGATTCCTTATAAGAAGTTCCAGCAAAGCAGATCCTAAAAGGTCTATATGATCACACTCACTGTTCTTGCTGAGCTTATGCAAATAATTAGGCCAAGTTTGTTAAAACTGGACTTGTTTTTCAAATAAATTAGTCCTAACTTGGCTATCTCTGGAAATGAGGCTTATTTTAGAGAGAAAAATTATGTTTTAAGAACACGCCTTTACGGATGTTAAATTCTAGATTTGGTTGTCTTTAAATGTTTGTTTGCCTAAGCTAGACAACTTGAGGGAAACTTCAGAGGAAGATTTAAAATATTTACAAAAATGGGTTAAACTAGACTATGAAGGGGACTGGGCTAAGACTGGGAAGAAATTAGTAAGCCAAATACATCAGGGCACTCATTTGGGGACAAGCAAGCTTAAGGAGCTTATGGGCACGCAGTTTCAGGCTTCTAAATTAGGGCGTATGATTCAGGATGTGGTTGATAGATATGCTCAATGTCAGGCGGTAAATGCGGGAAGAACTAGAATGGGAAGAGGGAAAAGAGAAAGAGGTAAGGAGCCAGGAATTTATTGGGAAATGGATTTTACAGAGATGAAACTGGGAAAATATGGACCAAGTATATGTTAGTTGTTGTGGATACCTTTTCAGGCTGGGTAGAGGCTTTTTCTGCCAAACATGAGATGGCAGGAATGGTAGCCAAAAGCTACTAGAGGTTTGGGTTACCTCTTGCAATCGGGTCCGACAATGGCCCTGCATTTGTGAGTTCAGTCTCACAGGCATTGGCCAAGGCCATCGGCACTAATTGAAAATGACATTGTGCCTACCGGCCCCAGAGTTCCGGGCAAGTAGAGAGAATGAACTGGACTCTTAAAGAGACCTTGACAAAGCTAATTCTGGAGACTGGCGATGGATGGGTGGATCTCCTTCCTTTCGCCCTTCTCAGGGCATGATGTACACCCTATTTAAACAAGGTGACCCCATTTGAAATAATGTTCGGGAGACCCCCCCCACCCCGCTCTGCCCTCGGCTACAAGAGGTTGCCCTAGCAGAAATGACTGATCTGTACTCCAGTCACTGCAGGCATTACAGTCTGTCTAGCCCACGCAGGGATCCGAACTGCCCACACTGAGACAGAGATGGAGCTGGAACCACATCCTTACCAACCCGGGGACTTGGTTTGAATACGTCACCACCGAGTGGGAAACTTGGAGCCTCACTGGAAGAGACCTTTACTGTCACCCTGACCACCCCCACAGCAGTGAAAGTAGAAGGTATCCGGGCCTAGATTCATGCGGGTCACGTCAAATGAGCCGAGGACGAGGACGCCCCCCAGAGATGGAAGCCGCAGCCGATGGACCCCGCTGACGGTGGACTAAAGCTAAGACTCAAAAGACTATGCGTTCGCTGTCACTCCTATTGTCTATTTATGTAAAAGCTTCTAAGTCACCTCATAAGACAGAAAAGTATAGGTAAAAAAAATTAGAGCCATAAACATGTTAGTCTTACATGCTCAATATAACCCCTTACCACAGAAGAACGTAGAACTGGCTAAAAAGTCAAGGATTTGACTAATCTCCAAAGAAAAGGGGGGAATGTAAGGGCGTGCTTAGCCAGAGCGAGCCATTTTGTTGTTTATGCAGTAAACTTAGATTGACCCGCGCCCCCCCCCCCCCCGCAACCCAGAGGCACTTACTTAGAAACGAGTCTGGGAAACCAGACAAAATATGACTGACCAGACCCTGATAACAGAGCCCAGATACCAGGACGTGTCAGGTCAG
>NW_019154170.1:4265224-4267134 GCF_002288905.1 Enhydra lutris kenyoni | reverse complement strand
GGCCACCTGTGTGTGGCCAGGCTCCCCCACATGGCCTTTACTCTAAGGAAGTTAGTCTGTGAGGCTGGGAGGGGTCGCTTCTTTGCAAGAGACGGCCCTGGCCCACCAGTTTGATTCTCGATGCTTGGCGCGAAATAAAGCTTTGCTTGACCTTCGATTTTTATCAGTCTCGCTCCCTTGACCATGGACCCAACAATTAATATGAAAATACAAGAAAAACTCCTTAGAAGTAAGTGGGGAGGCCGGCAGGGGAAGTTCTAAATCCCTAAACTTCAGACCAGCACCTTGCAAGTCTATATTTTAGGTACACTGCGGTCCCAGGAAGACGTAGGAGGAAGGTTTCCTCCTGCCCCAGTAACAGCGCAACCAATGAGATGGTCACAGCCCAGCCAATGAGAGACAGTCAGAGCATGTCAATGAGATGGTCACAGCCCAGCCAATGAGAGACAAAGCATGTCAATGAGATGGTCACAGCTCAGCCAATGAGAAGCCACGACACATGGAACCCAGCTTGCTCCAATGGACACTGTCTTTGGAACGGCCCTGCCCACGTCCCTTCTCTATGAAAGAGCAGTTCTCCCTTCTTTCGCCGGACTTGCCTGTGGTTTGGTCGTGGCTTTTGTGTCCCCTATTATGATTCTCTGCTATTCCCAGATGAACCCAGTTTTGCTGAAAAGTAACTGGCGGTTTTATTTTTAGGGTCAAGTTCCCTGGTGATCACGCATGGGCCCCAAGAAGACCCCACGTCCCACCTGCTGGGCAAACAGGTATGCGTCCCACAGAGCCCGCTGCGCTTGCTGCCTTCTCCCCAACCCTGAGCGGGAGGGTCGGTTTCGTCCTGGGATCAGAGCCCTGCAGCCCATCTGCACTCTGCAGGGCCTACGGGGACTTGTGTTAGGGGCATCCCATCTCTGATGACTTCACTGGCTTTCGTTCCAGCTCCGTTTCAGAACTGGCTGCTCCTCTGGGATCTGTGCCCGCTGGTAGCACGCCGGCCTCTGCTCTGATTTCTTCTATAAGGAGGCTACTCCTGTAGAAACAGGGATTAGGGGCGCCTGGGGGGCTCAGTGGGTTAAAGCCTCTGCCTTCGGCTCAGGTCATGATCCCAGGGTCCTGGAATCGAGCCTCGCATTGGGCTCTCTGCTCAGCAGGGAGCCTGCTTCCCTTCCCCTCTCTCTGCCTGCCTCTCTGCCCACATGTGATCTCTGTCAAATAAATAAAATCTTTCAAAAAAAATCTTAAAAAAAAATACATAAGAAGAAACCAGGGGGGCGCCTGGGTGGCTCAGTGGGTTAAGCCGCTGCCTTCGGCTCAGGTCATGATCTCGGGGTCCTGGGATCGAGTCCCGCATCGGGCTCTCTGCTCAGCGGGGAGCCTGCTTCCCTCTCTCCCTCTCCGCCTGCCTCTTTGTCTACTTGTGATCTCTCTCTGCCAAATAAATAAATAAAAAATCTTAAAAAAAAAAAAAGAAGAAACCAAGGATTAGAAATTCTTATTTTGGTCTAGAGAAAACCAGCAAAAATGGATTCCAGTCACCACAGTGCTGTGAGAGGGCGTGCAACGGGGACCCTGGCCACTTTCAGGTTCCCAAACGCAGTGGCAGGACACCTGGGTGGCTCAGCTAATCAGCTGACTCCTGACTTTGGCTCAGGTCACGAGACTGAGCCCTGGTGAGGCTCAGTGTGGGGCCTGGAGTCCGCCTGACATTCTTCCTCTCCCTCCGCCCCTCCCCCCCGCCCCTCCCCTCCTCCACTAAGGCCAGCCAGCGCCTTCTCCAAAAACAAAACCAAAAACAGTCTCTCCTCAAATGCACTGCTAACAATTTAACCAAACAAACGTATGTAAGTTAGAACTACCATGGCCTTTATGGGGAACTTCTGATCTCAATCTCCCAAACTTGTCTTACTGGT
>NW_019154170.1:4172649-4265214 GCF_002288905.1 Enhydra lutris kenyoni | reverse complement strand
CTGGCCTGAAACAACACGGTTGCTGCTCCGTAACCAATCTTAGTGCCAAATGTTCCTGAAGCCACAGAGAGTGCACCTGCCAGGTCCCACCCACGTGCCTGGTCCCTGGACGCCTGTCTGCGCGGACGGAGGTCACACGGTTGCCTCCCGTGGGAGAGGACTACGTTTTAGCCACGGCTTACACGTTTCCTCACTGCACCCAGCCTTCTGGTGTAGACAGGCCAGCGCGTGTCCTGGGCCTGCAGTTCTGAGGAAACACTGTCCCTCCCCGGGGGACAGCTCTCACTGTCCCTCCCCGGGGGACAGCTCTCACTGTCACCGGGATCGGGGCGCCCACATGACCAGCCAGGGGCCTCACCAGCTCTGCTGAGTTTGGCCGGGTCCACGCGGTCACTGTGCAACACCCACAGTCCCGGGGCTTCATGGAACCCACTTGTGTCACTACGGAGACTCAGCGGACAAACTGTGGCGAGATCCCCCCCACACCCCAAGTCCGCAAGGCCTGCGGTTGGTCGCTCTGAACATCACGCCCTCCCCTGCAGCCCCTGCACTCCCAGCAGAGACCTCACAGGACGGCCAGGCCGCCCGGCCCACCTCCTTCCACCCTTGGCTGGAAAGGCCGACAGCTTCTCCTGCCAAGACCCACCGAGCTCTGGGAGAGCCGTCTCCGCAGCACCTGCCCAGGGGCAAGACCGCAGGGAGACCCAGGCACCTGGAGATTTCGTCCCCCGAAAAGACACCTCCACCAGGTGCTCTCCAACCTCGCCGGAAGGGCCCCCGTCAGGATCTGCCTCCGACCCTAGAACGGCCACACTGCAGGGAAGGGGTCCTGGATGCGGGGGACACATCGGGACCCCCAGCACCCCCGCCCAGTTCCACACACTGCGTGCAGAGGCGACAGTCATGGGGCCAGCAGGGGCGCCCTCGGGTCCCACCGTGCTCCCCACCGGGGGCCCAGCAGGAAGCCCAGCACCCTGCAAGCCCACTCGACTTTCCCTGGGATCCACAGTCCCCGGGGAGGAGACCCGCCTCCACCTCCCAGCGCCCCCAGCCCATGAGCCTACCCCCCACACTGGGCTTCCCACTCCGTTTCCTCCCAGATCTCTGTGTTTCCACAGCCACCCCCGCCCCCTCTCCTCTGCACAGAGCCCTCCTCCCCTCTGTCCTCCGAACGGCCTGTGGTTTTGCGACCTTACATGCTCCCAAGTGCAATTTCTGCAATAGCAGAATAAATCCAGTTTGGGGGTAAAGTAACCAACAGCTTTATTTTTAATGAGTGATCAGAACCGTTGGCACTGATGGAGGACGGACACACGGCCTGTCGGAAAACAGCAGAATGTATGCACAGGCCCCTGGTTTGGGGAAGGGAACGGCAGGTGCTGTGCGGGCAGGGCGGCCACGGGGACATGTGGACACGGGGCCTTGAAGACTGTTTATGTTGGGGGGAACGAGGGATGATTTCCCTTGACACGTGCACGGACCAGAGCCCAGTCCTGCGGATTCCACATCCCCGAAACAAGGGGACTGCATCGGGGGAAGCACCCACAGGGGTGCGTGTGACCGCAGCGACCGAAGGGGTTTCTCACGGTGCAGAAGGAGGGTGGTCCGCGCCAGGGGGACAGGGATGCACAAGTGTACTGAACACAGGGACGTGGAGAGACACGCGAACTCCTGAGCTGGACAGAACACGAGCAACACACAGAAATGAGACCGCATGGACGTCCACAGAGCGTGAAGGAAGCGTAAGAAACCCGCAGATGTGCGGGTGGCAGGTGACGCTGCCCTAGAAGAGGAACCCCAGAGTGTTCCATCCCAGCGGGCATCAGAGCAACCGACGTGTGGCCCGAAGCAGATCCCAGGTCCGCCCCGAGCTAGACAGAGCGGAGCCGGAGAGCTCCTGGGGCCGGGTGACAGGCATCTGCCCGATGGGTGACACACGTCCCGCAAGCAACAGCACCAGCCCCCCGGCGTGTCAGTGTTTACTCTGGTTTACGCTTAGTCAGACGACTGCAGCCGCGGAGCCCACACCTGCCGGGGATGAACGTGGGGACCGCCCGCCCCCCAAGGCCCCAACTCGCCCACACTTGAGAACCTAAGAGCCCACTGCACACATGGCAGGACAGAAGTCGTGTCGCCCACGCTGGCCTCACTGGGCAGCAAGAGCCTCCCCAGGACACACTCGGGAGGAGCAGCAACGGTGAGCGGCTCAGAGCAGGGGCTGGGGCCCCTATGCAGCACCAGAAACCCCACGGCAGAGGGTCAGGCCTGGTCTGGTGATGGGGACCAGCTCTCCTGCTGACAGTAGCCCAGGATGGCCGCTGCCAGGGACGTAGGGAGGGGACCCTGAGCCCCAGGGGACAGAATCCTGTAGCTCCACACACCCTGCCCTCCCCCATCCATGTGGAAACGGTCCCTCCTCCAGGGCCCCAATTCTCTCCAGGGAGGAAACCCTCAGAGTTTGGTTCTGACCCTTCATCAACCCTCCCAAAAGCACTTGAACCCTAGGAGCCTTCCCTGTGTCTGCCCTTCACAGACTTCCTCAGTTTCCACAAATCCAACTCCATGGCTGATGCTAAACCGACTCTCGGGGCACAGCTCCTGGGCGCCCCCAGCTCAGCCCACACGGCTGCAGGTGCCTCTCCTGTTCCAAGCTCTGTGGCTCCTCCCAGCATCCTTCTGCAGGGGTCCTGGGGCTGGAGCTTCCTGCAGGGGAGCAAGACCCCACTGCCCCTTCCCTACCTCCCACCAGGCCCAGCTTCAGGTGCGGCTTGCCCCAGCCCAAGTGCGGCACCTGCTTCCAGCACTCTGGGTCACTGAAATAAGAAAAAGACCCCAACCCAGAGTGTGAACGACAACGTGCAGAATCCCCCCTTCCACCCTGTGCTCAAGGATAAAATGGGAAGGGACGTTCCTGGGCACGTTCATGGTTTTACAGGAGTGGAACGTGTCACGTTTTTCACAAAACAGTTATTCTTTAATTTTATCCTCATGATAACAAATCGATGTCAGAACTCGTCGCATCTCAGTTCCCAGAATTTCTCCGCGTCTGACTGTCAGCTATTAACCAGGAGTGGGTCAGGACCGCACAGTGTCCCCACGCTGGACCCTGCGGGACACTCACTAGCATTTGGATGAATCCTTTAATCCATGCCTCTACCCACCTGGCAAGAAGGTGGGGAACCCCTGCATCTTCCCCCCAAACCTGATAAACAGGGACACTTCCTGGACTGAGACTTTTCCCCCGAGGGGACATTCCCTGGATAAGCCCCAGAATAACACGAGAGTCCGCAGGAAAAGGAAGACGTGACCCACTGACCACCCTCCCCGCTCAAGGGGAAGAAAGGAGGCAGAAAGCATTCAGTTTTTTTCCATCTGCTGCACGTAAGGCTGCCTGAGAGCGAGCTGTCCACGCTGAGCTCGACGGGGACAGTGCCGCCACGGGGCTCAGTGACAGGCAGGCTCTCCCTGAGCTCGGAGCTCCGGGGCAAACATCCTGGAGGTGAAAGGCACTCCCTCCCCCACCCAGTGGGGGTGTGGAAAACGGCAGGCTGCAAAAAGGGCCCCTTCCCCCTTCCACCAAGCCAGGACTCACGGGAAGTCCCCCTTGTTCATCCGCCCCAGGGCCGGCCACAGACCCCCCCCAAATCCACTCTGGGCCGGCCCACGATTCTCTCAGCTGCTGGTCCCCACGGACCCGTGGTCACAAAGTGCTCGCTGTTCCAGGGCTGCTTCGCTTCTCTCCTTCCTCCGGACCCTGAACGTGGGCCTGCCGCGTGCCTGAGCCACGGACAGCCCCTCCCGTGGACAGGCTGGCCTCAGGGAGCCCCAGGTCGTCACCACACCTGGCCATGCCTGAGCTTCCTTACTCCTCTCTAGAAAAGAAACCCCCTCCTACGCAGCTCTTGAGACGCGCTGGCCGGTCTTAAGCTCACAGCGGTGGTCCCACTGGGGTAGCCCCTGCCCCCAGCGCCAGAGTGCCCGCCCCCAAGCCTTCGCCCTCATTCTTCTCAATACAAGTCTCTCCTCCCTAAATTCGATTGTTTCACTGGACACCGGTGTGACGAGCTGCCCAGCACTGTCTCTTTCCCGCCCACGCATGACCCCTTTACCTCCCCATCCCCACCTGGTCCCAACAGGTTCTGAGAAGCAGAACAAGCCCCGGCCCACCGGGCGGAGGAAGCTCGGAGCACAGGGAGGCCATTCCCCCCGAAACCACCTTCCTGCCACTGCTGCTCTTAGAGCAAAGCCCTGTCTCTCTCGGACCGCAGGTGCCGGAGGGTCCCGGAGACCCGTCTCTCCTGCAGCAGTCTTTGGAATGTTAAAAACAAGACAACAGACCCCAAATGGAGTCCCTCGCACTCAGCTCCTTGTCACCCAGCCACGAGTCAACTGAACGGCAGTTTCGGCCTCTCCCAGCAAAGGAATCTTAAACCCGTCCATCAGGAACGAGCTGGTCAGCAGCAGCCAGGTCCCCCGGCGGCTCGACCCGGCCACCCCGCCAAGGGCACCTGGTGACCTGCCGACCCCTCCGCTTCCCCGTCACAGCTTCCCGCTCCCACCCGGCCTTGCGCAGCTCTCCAGCCCCGTCCGCCCGCGGATGGCATGCCGCCCCGGTGCATCACCGAACGGCGCCCACTGCGCACGGATGTGGTACCTGTCATGGGGGGCCCCGGCCCCGGCCGCCCCCAGCCCTTGCCGTCTGCGCGGGGTCCCCTCACCCCCCTCGAACCCCCACACACGGGAGGACACGGCTCGGGGGAGGGGACAGGACGCTGCGGCCCCACCCCCGGCTGAGGGCACCGACTCGGGTCGCGACCCCCAGGCGCGGGGCCGCCCGGCCGGGGCCACCTCCAGCCGGTTGGGGCCGGCTCGCAGCGGCCTCTCCGGGCTCCGCCCGAACCCGCGCACTCACCATCTCGCGCTCCCGCTCGGGGCTCTCCCTGCGTCCAGCCCGCGGCTGCGCGACCGAGGCCTACGAGACCGAGGAGGCCGGGACACGAGCAGCCGCGCGGGGCAGGTGCGCACGGCCGCCGGTGCCGCCGGAGAGCGGCGGACACGCGACTGAAGTACGCCCTCCTCCGATCTGATTGGGCGACGCTCCGGGCCCTGCACCCTGATTGGACGGAGCCCCGGACCCCTGCACCCTGATTGGTTCATCTTCCTGGCACCGCCCCCGGGAACGAGGGCTTGCGGTTAACCACCCACTGGGCTTCCGCGCCTCGGCACCGCCCCTGCAGCCCCTGACTGGACAATCCTCCCAGGCCCTGCCCCCTGCGTCCTGAGTGACAAGCCGTTCGGACACACGTGGCCTCCTGGCGTGGGCTCCGAGCCGAACCCGCTCCTAGCGCTCGGACCTACCGGCGCCTGCGTCTTCCCCCTGGACCTTGGAGTCCTGACTCCGTGTACCCGCGAGCTCCCCTCGTTGGGAGCCGGGACGGGAGGGGACGGACCGGAGGGGCTGCTGAACCCTAGGGTCAAGGATTGGCCTGGGGGCAAGGTCAGCGTTCAGGTGGGCCTTTTGTTCAAGAACAAAGATCCTCGCCGGTGACGTCACTGCGCGCTGGGCGGGGTCGGCGGGTTGACAGCGGGGGGGGGGGGGCCGAGCTCGCTCCCGGTCCCCACCTCTGGGGCCTGAGGTCAGCAAACCGCCCCCTCCTCCGCCCACCCCGGGGAGGTGGGACCCCGGCTCTGCAGCCTGGCACGGGACCCCAGAACTTGGGGTCAGATGTGCCTTTTCCCCTTTACAGCCAGAGCCGCAAGACTGGAAGGCACTGAAAGCGTTTTGGGGGTTCTCGGGCCCAGCGGTCTGGGAGACGCGGAGTCCGACTCCGAAACGCGGGCTGGTGCGGGCGAGACCACGCGGTTACATAAGTTGTTTTGAAAGGATCGTGATTGGCGCTGGCCCAGTCCGCGCCGGCCGTGTGGCCCGCGATTGGCTGCCGGGCGAACAGGCGCTACAGTGTCTCTATTTCAGTCCCGGGAGGGAGGCGTGTTCCCGGAGCCCCGCTGTGCCAGTCGGCGAAAGTGAAAAGTTCACGGTGTTCTGAGCGTTGGAACGCGAGGTGTGCGTTGAGCCAGCTTCCTCCGTGTCCTTCCGACTTTTTTTTTTTTTTGCGGGACTCTTTTAGTGATGCCCTCGTGATTTTAAATCTTCACACCATACAAGGAAATGTTTTTGGGGTTCGTTTCTGAGTGTATCCCTAGAGAAATCTGCAACATAAAAGGCTGTGATATCTTGAAGGCAATCGAATGCCTATTTCAACAGATTTAAAAGCAGTAAAAGCTGAAATCATTTATGTGGGACCGGAAACTCTCAATAGACCACCAGCAGCGTTTAACAAGACAGCCCGTTTCAAAATAGATGCCCCAGTTTTGGACAGAGAAGGTATCAACTCCGGTGTCCTTGACCGTTCTACCTACAAACGCAATTATAAAAATTCATTTTCTCTGTTTTGCAGAAAGCTGTCATTCGCTTCCATAAAAATGAGTGTTCTGAGCGTTAAAAACAAAATTCATCTGAGAACATTTGAATATGTAATTGGCTTTATTTAATGATTCACGAATCAGGCGACCTCCCGTCTTAGCAGATGGAAAGGAGCTCCAAGGAGCTATGTAATAGAAAGCTTTTATAGGCAGAAGGGGATGGGAAAAAGAAGTTTCTACCAACAGCTGGATTGTTTCGGGCAAGGCCACCTTCCTTTGTGGGGAAAGGGGGTCTCTCCGGCAGATTATCTCACTGGTGCTAACCAGGCAGTCACGGTGACTGATTCCCCCTGAATCATGGGGGAAGCCAAACCGCAGTTTGATTAGGTGTTAAGTCTCAGTGTGCTGAGAGGGGACTCGGCACCAATGACTCCATTTGGGTCCTGTTGTTTCTTTTGTAAAAAGAGGAACATATTTGAGAATGATTTCCCATATAGAAAAGGGACTTCCAGTTAAAAATAAATCACGTTTGAATTATAAACTATTTATAGTGTCTCATAGATTTAGAAACCTAAGACTTGCTGGGAGTATCAGCAATTGGGTTTCTTGTACATCTGGTCAGTGTTCATGTGAAAAGTAACAAGTTCACTTACCAGTTTTGTTTTCCTTGTTATAAAAAAGAACCCCATAAACACATTGCAATAGGCTTTGCTCTTTTGATTCAATTAAAAGTAAATCCTACAGCTTCTTATCTCAGTTGGTGACTTTTGTGATCTTCCTAAAGGGGTGGAAATGGGTAGAAAATGGTCAACCAGTTCTCTCCAAATATATGCTGGGCTTATTTCCAAACTCTGGCTACTCAAATATTGCTCTCTGTTGGGGAAATATAATTGAATACAGAACCTCCTTCCAACCTGGAAAATCCCTCACAAAGCTAGAAGAGAAAGGAAAAAGTTTTATTTCTGAATCAGCACTAAACCAGAACATGACCTGTGTCCTAGGCAATCCTCTAAGAAATTGCAAAGAAGAAGAAATCTCTCCCTCTTACATAGCCAAGCAGAGGCAAATCATGACATACATGATCTCAAGTTGAGCCTCACGGGTCTTAACGGGACAGAAACCAACAGCTTTGGTCATACAATCGTGCCTCCTTGAGCCCCCTGGGAACTGGGTAACTCTCTGTATTAATCAGCTTTATGCAAAGGGAAAAAAAACAAACTTCTGGGGCACCTGGGTGACTCAGTGGGTTAAGCCTCTGCCTTCAGCTCAGGTCATGATCTCAGGGTCCTGGGATCCAGCCCCACATCGGGCTCTCTGCTCAGCGGGGAGCCTGCTCCCTCCTCTCTCTCTGCCTGCCTCTCTGCCTACTTATGATCTCTCTCTCTCTCTCTCTCTGTCAAATAAATAAGTAAATTAAAAAAGGGATGCCTGGGTGACTCAGTTGGTTAAGCGGCTGCCTTCGGCTCAGGTCGTGATCCCGGTGTCCTGGGATCGAGTCCCACATCGGGCTCCTTGCTCGTCAGGGAACCTGCTTCTCCCTCTGCCTCTGCCTGCCTCTCTGTCTGCCTGTGCTCGCTCTCTCTCCCTCTCTCTCTCTGACAAATAACTAAATAAAATCTTTTTAAAAAAATCTTTAAAAAAAACAACAACAAACTTCTCTTATCTTTATGACAGGTAGTTTTGCAACTGAGAGAGGGGTCCCCACAGCAGGTTAGGCTCCCACCCTCCCTACAAACTAGAGGAAACCCCCACCTTGATGATTGCATTTCGAAGTGATAGCTATCAGCAACGACTCCTGGGTTTTCCCGAGGTTTACTTACATTTCAAAGGACAGAGAAAGGGTTTATAAACACGAGTTCTCTTAAGAAAATGCTAAAACGACAACAACAACAACAAAAACGGGAGGAGAGGGGGAGGGAGAAATCTGTTTCCTTACTTTTTAAAAGAGAGAATGAAAAGTCTCCCTCTGGATGTGATTTGCCCTTACACCTATAAACAAAGTAAATGCCAAGGGACCCGCGCAGGCTTAAGAACCTCTTCCAGACTAAGTGTGAAATCAAAACTGGGAGATGAGGGCGCCCGGGTGGCTTAGTTAAGCAGCTGCCTCCAGCTCAGGCCATGATCCCAGGGTCCTGGGATCGAGTCCCACATGGGGCTCCCTGCTCAATGGAGAGCTTGCTTCTCCCTCATCCTCTGCCACTCCCCCGCTTGTGCTTTCTGGCTCACTCTCTCTCTTTCTGTCAAGTTAAAAAAAAAACCACCAAAAAAAAAAAAACAACATAGACAACACTTCATTATCATCATTAAGAAAATGATCATTTCTTTATATCTAGTCTAAATCTATATTTACTTTAATTATCCCCAAAATATTCTCTAGGGATGGTCGTCCTAACCAAGATCGAACACAAGCCACGCATTGTCTGGCTTCTTATTCTGTAAATATTAGACTCTACAATTGATTTTAATTTTGGGGTGTGCACTTCTATAAGTCTTAGCATTAGTATAGTGTTATGGGAATGAATTGTGTCCCACCTTCTACTTATATGTGGAAGTCCTGACCTCCAGGACCTCAAAAACGTGACAATTACTTGGGGACAGGGTCTTCAAAGAGGTAATCCATGGGGCTGCTGGGGGGCTCAGTAGGTTGAGCATCTGCCTTCGGCTCAGGTCATGATCCCGGGATTCTGGGATCAAGCCTGGCATCGGGCTCCTTGCTGATCGAGAAGCCTGCTTCTCCCTCTCCCTCTGCTACTCCCCCTGCTTGTGCTCTCTCTCTGTCAAATAAGTAAATAAAATCTTTTTTTTTAAAGATTTTATTTTTTTATTTATTTGACCGAGAGAGATCACAAGTAGAGAGAGACAGAGAGAGGAGGAAGCAGGCTCACTGCCTAGAGAGAACCCAATGCGGGACTCGATCCCAGCACCCCGAGATCATCACCCGAGCCGAAGGCAGAGGCTTAACCCACTGAGCCACCCAGGCAGCCCCAGTAAATAAAATCTTTTTAAAAAATTAAAAGGAAAAGAGGTAATTAAGGTACAATGAGGTCATAGGGTGGGCCCTTCGCCCAGCTGACTGGTGATTTTACAAGGAGAGATTAGAGGGGCTCCTGGGTGGCTCAGTCAGTTGAGCAGCTGCCTTCGGGTCTGGTCGTGATCCTGGGGTCCCGGGATCAAGTCCCACCTCCAGCCTCCTGCTCAGGGGAGGTCTGCTCCTCTGTTGACACAGAACGCGGCTTCACTGTAAGGTGCAGGACCTGTGACTCAACAGCGTACGGCCTGAGAAACCATCGCCGCCCCGATCCGCTCACCGGCCATCGCCACACAGACTTACCAAGAGAAGGTCATCTGTCCCTCGCAGCTGCTGGCTACACATGGCCACGCAGGGGGAGCACCTGCGGCCATTGGGAGGACAGGGACAAAGGGGGGAAGTGCGGCCAAGAGCGTTTACTGTGGTTCCCTTGGGAAGAGAGAGGCGAGGCAGGGGTGCAGGCTGAGGGCGGGCTAGCGTGCGTAAGGGCAGCCAGTCGGGGCTGTGGCAGCGGGGGACAGTGGCCGCGGTGAAAGCCCCAGAGAGGAGGGGGAGGGGCGCGGGCTTGATTGGCTAGTTTGCATGTAAGAGGTGTGCTGTGGACAAGCTGTCTCGGTGTGTCACTGGTGACCCCTGAGGGGCCCCAGATGCGGCAGCATCAGAATCCGGGAAATCAACGGCTGGGAGCGCATGTCGGTGAGGGTGTGCAGAGACCGGAATGGTCACCCCGGGGCTGGCGGGAGCGGAAAGGGGCGCAGCGCTGCGGAAACGTGCGGTGGCTCCTCCAGGCTTGGACCTAAAATGACCCTGTGACCCCGCGATCCAAGGGGTAGGTGCACACCCACAGCAGCTGGAAACGGGGTTTCAATAGATGCTTGCTCGTCAGTGTCCGCTGCGGCGGGATTCACAAGCTGAAGGTCAATGAAGGAAGGTACACAGCACGGCCACCACCCGCGGGACCGTCACTCAGCCGCGAGCAGCGGCCCAGGCCCCAACTCTGCTCCCACCACCAAGTCCCCCAGCCCAAAGCCCCCTCCCCAGGGGTGGGTCACACCTCCTGCTTCTCCCCCTGCAGCCTCGGAATCATTCTGAGAGCCAAATTCATCCTCCCCAGGAACAGGGCACCACTGCCGTGTCCCTGCGAAGACCACCTCCCACAGCCCCTGTGGTCACTCTGTCCCCAAGTGCATCCCCTGCATGGCCCAAGGGGCCTGTGCGGTCTTGCTCGCAGGCTCTGAGTCCACGTGACGAATAAATGACTTCGGGTCTCATCGCCCAGTGCTGGGTGCTGCATGTTGGTTGTCCCCGTGACCTTGGGGTCGGGGGTCCCTCGCTCACCAGTGAGTCAGAGGGAGACGATGAAAACAGATGGTGTCTCACAGTGCCTGTGTATTCCTTTGGACCAGCGACTCTGTGCACAACAATGGATGAGATCACTACGGGACATCCTTGTGCCCTCAGCACAGGGAGAGTGGGGTCAATGCAGGAGGCGGCACTAAAAGTGGAAAACGGGGCTGCCTGGTGGCTCAGTCCCCTGAGCACGTTTGTGCCAAAGGGTGTGTGGTGACCAGCTCTCAAGAGATCTGTGCTCCTTCCGGGGGCTCCCCATGCCACACGTGACCCCGCTGCACCTGCTGACAAGGGAGGATGGTGGTTGCGGGGTCCCCACCCAGCTGTTGCTGGGGCACCGGGGGCCTGAACCCTGCCTGTGCCCTGGGGCAAAGGTCCCCAGCCCTGTGTGTGCAGGTGGTTCACCAGGAGGAATCGTCGCAGTCATGACTATCCCAGGGCTTGGCTTTTGGGTCACTGTTTACTCCTGATTTCTCTTCCAAAGATTCATTCAGTCCAAGGAATGTTGTGGAAATGTTCACTTGTGGTGAACTCAGAAAAAGACCTCTGAGTTAGGTCAAAGGCTGGCCTGCAGGCCAAATCCGACCCACAGCCTGCTTTGGTCGAAGTTGTGTTGGAACACAGCCAGGTCTGTCCACGTGGACGGTCTGCGGCTGATCTCAGGGTGCGGGGCACAGCCGAGTAGCTGTCCCAGAAAACATGCAGCGGCTAGCCAGGAGGAGTCGCCGGCTTGCCTCCGAAAGGAAAGGTTTGTGTTGTTTCCTCCCAATTCATGCTTTTCACAGACTCTCTCCTGAGATACAATGCCTCTCGAAGGAAAGCCGCATCTCTCACACGTCTCCCCTGCTCCTTTGCTTCTCTCCTAACTTCTGGCACTGACTTCTCCGACAGCAAAGGACAAGGACCCGACCCATGGTGAATCTACCGTTCGTGCACCACTGAACATCCTTTGTCCATGAATATCCTGTTTAGAAGTTGGCCCCTTGACTTTTTTTTTCCTAAGCAAACTCTGCACCCAACATGGGTCTCAAACTCATGACCCTGAGATCGAGAGTCCCTTGCTCTACTGCCTGAGCCAGCCAGGCGCCCCTGCCTCCTTGATTTTAAGTTGTTTCTTCCACTCCAAAATAAAATGGACCCCAAAAAATATACTTACGGTCTTAGAAAAAAGTAACAACACTTAACAATAAAAAGACCCAAACAGGGGTGCATGGATGGTCCAGTCAATTAGGTGTCCAACTCTTGGTTTCGGCTCAGGTCATGATCTCAGGTCATGGGGTCCAGCCCTGCATCAGGCTCCATGCTCAGTGGGGTGTCTGCCTGAGATTCTCTCCCTCTGCCCCTTCCTCAGCTCATGTGCTTTCTCTCTCTCTCTCTCTCAAATGAATCTTCAAAAACTTTTTAAAAATAAAAAGACCAAAACAAATGAAAAATAGGCACTAGATGTTAATAGATATGTCTCCTAAGAAGACATACAAATTGCTAATAAGCAGATGAAGAAATGCTCACCATCATTATTCATTAGGGAAATGCAAAATTATAACACACTACTTCACACCCCCTGGGAAGGGTATTATCAAAAAGACTGATGATGATAAGTGCTGACCAGGACACGGAGAAGCTGGAGCACATTGCACACGGCTGGTGTGAGTGTATAAATGGTGCGACCCTTCGGGAAACAGTTCTTTCTGCATAGGAAGTCAGAAACGGAGTGACGACAGGACCCAGCAATTCCGCTCCTGACATTCCCTTGTTCAAGTCCCGACCCCAGCATGGCTGTATTTGCAGATGGGCTTCTAGGGAGGTGACAAAGGGAGGCCAGAGGGGTGAGCCCTGATCCAACAGGACAGGTGTCCTCCTAAGTGGGGACAGCAGAGAGCCTGCCAGGTGCGTGCAGTCCAGGAACGCTCACCTGCCCGGGCGCCACGGACAGTTCCTCCCCCATGTCCTCTGCTCTTCTCGGAGACCCCGGGAGGTCAGAGGCACTGATGCCCCGATCCTGTGGGAAGATGTGGAATATGGGAGACCACGGCAAGAAATCCCACATCCTTCCCCAACCCGGGGCTGAAACCCCGGACTCCAGGGACCAAGTAAGGGCAAGTCTGACTTTGGAGCAGCAGGGAGGGGCCACACCCATATGGACACAACTCATGGTTCACACGGGGCCCCGGCATCAGGAGGACGCTGTGCCCTGTGCTTCCCTAAGGACAGGACCCTGGGCTATTGCCCCTGAGCTCCTCACCCTGGCCCATGCCTGTGAGAATCGTGACAGCTATTCTTACGGGGTAAGCCTGCTCCCAGGAGACACTCGTGGTCATCGCTCCTGGGGGGCTGCTGGCATCCGTGTGGGCAGTGCCAGCATGGAGAGACCCTGTTCTGGGTGACATGGGGTGAGGATGGCCTTACGAGGCGGTGCCGGGTTCCTATGGATCTCCTACACACCCTTACAGAGAGATTGTCTGGAAAGAGGCCAGCAACTCCACCGGAGGGAGGGGCGTCCCGGGGAGGACACCCAGTCCTGCCACACTCCATGGGCCTCAGAGCCTTCCCTGCGTGGTCTCTCCAGGCTCTGGGTGCCTGGGTGGCTCAGTGGGTTAAGCATCTGGCTCTTGATCTCAGCTCAGGTCATGGTCTCAGGGATGTGAGATCGAGCCCCGTGTGGGGCACAGAGTCGGCTGGGGATTCTCTCTCCCTCTGCCCCTTCTCTGCAGCCCATGTGTGTGTTCTCTCTGATAATAAATAAACTATTTTTTAAAGTAAAATGAGTAAAGTTTGCTCCGACACCTGCTAGGAAACTGAGCTCGACCAGCTGTACCCAGACCTGTCTGGGTCCCCCAGGGGCCGAGGACACTGGAGGCCTGGAGGCAACGCTCCAGCCATGGAGGGCCCTGGGCCCCCGTCCGGGCTCCCCACCAGGACGTGGCACAGCACGTGGTCAGGGACAAGTCTGAGCGAGACCCTCCATGTCCGGGCAAAGCAGTCCTTCCACTGCCGTGTGGCTCCAAGACGGGAGGGAAGTGGAGCCCAGCCCTGCTTGGCTGCCCATCTCCAGGCCTCGAAAGGAGGCACCTGCATCTTTGGAGGAAAAGAAGATCCTTTTGAGGAAGGAGGGGTTGATTTTGCTCTCACCTGTGACCAGCTCCGGAGAAACCAGCAACCATCCATCTCCTGTGTTCCCCCCGTGAGGAAGCACAGGGCGCTGGGCAGGCAGGGCCTGGGGGCGGGCAGGGAGAGGGGAGCCCAGGCCCCCCCAGCCCTCAAGGCCACCACACTCAGGGCATGCACCACCCATGGAGGGGCCACAACGTCCCCATTTGGCAGATTAGCTCAGAGTGAACTGGCTGCCGACTAGGCCAGGAAGGCCAATGAGCTCAGAAATGGGGCTCCAGGATTGCCCCCCCCGAAAAATAACTCCCTCCGCATCTCAGACACCAGCCAGAGGGGCGCTGGGGCTTTTGTCCAGCCAACCTGACATGACCACGAAGCAGCCCCCACCCCGTGATGGGACGATGCCTACACGCCCACACCACCAAGCCCAGGGACCCGCTCTGGGCACCCATCTGGGGACGTCAGCAGCCGGATCGCTGCGGGGCTGGACAGTGGCAACGCCGGGATGCCCCATCCGTCCTGCGGCCCTTCTGGGGAGTGTGCTTTCTGGAGTTCTGTGTGTAATACTGATCCACTGGCCGCCAACCAGACCCAACCTCAGAGCCGTCCCCATCCCGGGGAAGTAGGTTTAATGTGAAAATGGAGCACAGGCTTGTTAATGAGGGACCCCGCTGAGCGGCCAGGAGGCCACGGGGTGGCAACCCGGCACAGACAGGCTCATTAAACTTCTGTAATAAGCCGGTGCAAGTGGTCAGCCTGGGCCACCAACACAGAATCCCATGGACAGAACAACTTCAACAGCAGACACTTGTCATGGTTCTGGAGGCCCGGAGTCCAAGGTGTGGACGGGGCTGGTTTTCCGGAGGCCCCCACTGGCTGGCGGACGGCCCCTCCTATGCCTCTGTGCACCCCTTCCCTGGGAGTCAAGGTGTACCCTAACCTCTTTTTCTTCTAAGGACACTGGTCAGATCAGATGAGAGCCCACACGAACTGCCTCATTTTACTGTAATCACTCCTTAAAGACCCCTTCTCCAAGTAAGGCCACACTCCGAGGTCCTGGGGGGTGACTGCTTCCACATAGGAATTGTGGGGGACACAACTGAGCCCGTACGCCCTGCAAAAGGGAGACTAGGATTTGGGTTCAAGAGCGAGCGGCACAGCCCAGGTGGGAGGCGCAAATCCAGGTCCGTCCGGCCACCGGGCTCGGCTCTGCCTCGGGCAGCAGCTCCACGTGGGGCAGACGGGCACACGGACTTTCCCCATCTGAGAGGTGGGTCCTGTCTCAGTCCTCTCCGGCCACTATCACAGAACGCTGCAGACTGGGGGCTTACACACAGACTGTTGGGAGGTTGGGAGTCCAAGATCAAGGCACGGGTGGCCTCATGTCTGGTGAGGGTCCACTTCCTAGCCGATGCCCATCGCCGTGCGGTGACCGGTGTGAGGGAGCTCTGTGGGATCCCTTACCCCACCCTCCCCACACCGTCCCCCCGGGGGTCACAATTCAACACGGGGATCTGGGGGGACATAGACCTTCGGGCCACAACAGTTACTAAGTGTGGGTATGACAGGATCAAAGCGATGAGAACTTCAGGTTGCAAAAGGCCAGAGAGAAGAATAAATCCCATCGGGACCACACACGGGGTCAACGCAGCATGGCCAATCAGGGAGCCCACACGGACGCATGGGATCCTGATTCGTAAGAAATAGGCGTTGTGGGGCGCCTGGGTGGCTCAGTGGGTGAAGTATCTGCCTTCAGCTCAGGTCATGGTCCCGGGGTCCTGAGTTCAAGCCCCACGACGGGTGTAGAGAGAACTTAAATAAAATAAATACACTTAAAAATACATATATATGCATTTTATTCGTCAGGAACATACCCCTCATATATATGTGGTCTTGTCCGCGGCTGGTGGCCCACAGCTCCTAAAGCCCTTGGAATTTCCTAGGTTGACGGGGTTGTCTTGTTACGCTATTGAGCTGATTTTTTGGAGAGCCCTTCTGTCACCTGAGGATGGGGCTGGCTGCCAGGAGAACTTTCAGTCCCCCCCACCCCCCCAACCTGGGGGGGGCCGGGGCGGGAGTCGTGAGGCCACCAAAGCCCTGAGACTTAGTCAATCAGGACTATGCAACGAAGCCTCCAAGAAAAGCCGGGATGACAGGTTTTTGGCATTTCTATTTCGACAGCTTTCCCCCATGGGAGCCAGGATGCTCCCCCTGCCAAGCCACCTCCGCGGGGACAGAAGCGTCATTGTGTGGGACCTCGCCCTACGCAGCTCATCTCGTCACGCGGCTGCTGATTCACAGCCTTGAGCTGACGGGGAAACGTGCTTCTGAGTTCTGTATAAATTAATGGAACCTGGGGAAGAGGTCACGGACCCCATGCGGGCTGAGGGCTGCTCCCCTCAAACGTGGGAATTGAGTCCAGGAACCCTAAGTGACTGTGGGAGAGTGTCCAGATGGGAGGACAAAGGGAGGAGACCCAGGAGGAGCTTCGAAGCCACCCCCCACCTCCAGCCTCCATTCCACGGACCTTCACTTGCCTTAGGTCTGCCAGGAGCACAAGGCCACCACCCCACCCCCTCGGGGCTCAGGAGACCTGGTCCTGACCCATCGGCAAAGTCTCCCCCCACCCTGCTTCTGCTGCTCTCCTGGGGCAGCCCCTCCCGGCTGCCTGACTGGCTTCCTGTCTGGCCTCTGTCACATACCCTTCCCCGTCCCATACCCTTCCCCATCCCACTCCACTCCTCCCTCTGGCCCGGACTCCCACCCCCCAACATCCAGGGTCCACCGTCCCTGACAGGGAGGGCCCCGTGCTCCATCCTCCATGCCTGCCCCCCTTGTCATCACCTGCAAGGGTCTCCCCTCTGCGGTGTGAAAGGGGAGGTGCACCTGCTAAGCTTCTGCTGTGTGAGCCCGTGACCTTCCCCGGAACCAGAGTCTCTGCAGAGGTCACCAGTTAGGAGGACATCACACTGGAGAGGGCGGGTCTTTATCCGGTGCCCGGTGTCCTTATCAGACCCAGGACGGTGGTCAGCCGGCTGAAGCGAGGAGGGGCAGGAAGGACCCCCCTGGAGCCTTCAGAGGGAGCATGGCCCCGTGAGCCCTGGATCCGAGGGAGGGCTGAGCTCCCCTTGCTGCACGCCATCCCGGTCCGTGGGCCTTCCCATGCTCAGACCCTGCGTCTGCCGACCCAGAACCCCCAGCTGACTCCCTTGTCCTTCCAGCGTGCCCTGCCTTCCCCCTGTACACAGATCGCCTGAAAAGCCGACTGCCAGCTGCGCCCCAAGTGCGATCCAAGCCCTGCCCCCCACCCCAGCAGCCCGGGCCCGGCCTCCTGCACCTGCCCCCGACCCCACGGTCCAGGAGAGACAGAACTGATGGCCAGAATTCACTCAAAACCTCCAGGTCTGTGGGATGGGCACTGGGGGAGAGAGGAAAGGCAGGCCGGAGGCTGGAGGGAATGCACGACAGATGTACGTGTTGATAAGGGACGTGGACTAAAAACACACAGAGAATCCTTAAGGGTCAGCAACAGGAAAACGAAGGACTCCATCATTAGGCAGAGGATCCAAACAGACTCCTTCCCTGAGATGCAGGAAGGCGAAAGACACACAGAGAGATGCTCCCCCTCCCACGCCGTCAGGGATGGGGATGAAAGCAACAAGGAGCCACCAGCCCCCCGTGGCTGGAATGCCCCACATCCAGACGCCAGTGTCCCCAAGCGCCAGTGAGGAGGCGGAGGAGACGCAGCCTCGAAGCTGGTCAGCCACTCCGCAGTCACTCCGATGACTTCCGACACGACCAGACAGGCTCTTCCCCCGCGACCCCGCCGTCGTGCTCCTCGGTGTTCACCAAAGGAGCAGAGCACGTGTCCACACAGGGCCGCAGACAGCAGCTTTATGCCTCACTGCCAAACCCTGGAACAGTCGAGATGCCCCTTGCTAGGTGCATGGATAAATGAACCGTGGGACGGGCGGGTAGGGGAATATTATTCAGCCCCGAAAAGGAACAAACTACCAAGCCATGAAAAGACACGCAGGAATCTGAAGCACGTACGACTAAGAAAGGCTAATCCTACGATTCCAACTCTGCCACATTCTGGAAAAGGCGAAACTAGGGAGACAGCACGAAGATTGGTGGCTGTGGGGCTCATGGGAAGGAAGGGACGCGTGGACGAGGAGGGCAGAGAACTACTTGGATACAGCAGTGGTGGAGACACGTCACACATCTGTCCGAACCCAAACGTCGACAGGACTTCAGTTAATAACCTCAGTATCGGCTCAGTACCCCTGGGAACGAGTTACCAGGAGTGAAGATGTTCACAACAGAGGGAAGGCAGGGTAGGGCGTGTGGGAAAGCAGTACTTTCTGCTCTAATTTTCTATAAATCTAAAACCACTCTAAAAAATAAAGTCTACTGAGGTGCCTGCTGGCTCAGTCGGTTCAGCATCTGCCTTCTCCCAGGGTCCCCAGATCGAGTCCCGCATCAGGCTCCCTGCCTAACGGAGAGCCTGCTTCTCCCTCTGCCTGCTGCTCCCCCTGCTTGTGCTCTCTCTCACAAATAAAAGCTTTAAAAAAATAAAGTCTACTAATTTAAACAAAAATTTAAACACAATTAAATTACATTAGAGGCTCAGTCAGGTAAGCATCCAACTCTTTATTTCAGCTCAGGTCAGGACCTCAGGGTGGTGAGATCGAGCCCCGTGCTGGGCTGTGAGGTGAGCGTGGAGCTGGCTTGGGATTCTCTCTCCCGCTCCACTCCTCTCCCACCCATTTGCATTTGCACACACTCCCTCTTTAAAAATAATAAGATATTATACATACTGCTTTGTAACATTTTTCTTTAACAGATTTTCGGGGGACCTGGCTGCCTCAGTCAGTGGAACATGAAACCTGACCTCAGGGTTATGAGTTCGAGCCACATGTCGGGTGTGGAGATTACTTAAAAATACAATCTTTAGGGCACCTGGGTGGCTCAGTGTGTTAGCCTCTGCCTTCGGCTTGGGTCATGATCTCAGGGTCCTGGGATGGAGTCTCGCATCAAGCTCTCTGCTCAGCGGAGAGACTGCTTCCTCCTCTGTCTCTCTCTCTGCCTTTCTCTCTGCCTACTTGTGAAATAAATAAAATCTTAAAAACAAAACAAAACAAAAATACAATCTTTAAACGATACAACATTTCCCTGTGTTGTCAGGTAATCTACAATTTTAATGACGAGTTCATAGTTGTAAAAGAAAACAGCTATATGAAGGCCAATACCATTTGCATTTTAGGTAAGCTCTCCAAAACCACTCAAAAGCTCTATACCCAGGGCACCGGGACGCTCAGTCGGTTAAGCCTCTGCCTTCAACTCAGGTCATGATGTCAGGGTCCTGGGATCCAGCCTGCATGGGGCTCTCTGCTCCGCGGGGAGCCTGCTTCCCCCCCACCCCACCCCGCCTGCCTCTCTGCCTACTTGTGATCTCTGTCAAGTAAGTAAATAAAATTAAAAAAAAAAAAAAAAAAAAAAAAAGAACACCTCGGTTAGATTTTATTAATCTGGGCGGCAAATATAGGGAATCTGTTGTATTAGACTCCGAGCTTTCCTTTGCTTGAACTACTTCCCGTTAAAGAACGTACCGACGAGGGGCGCCTGGGTGGCTCAGTGGGTTAAGCCGCTGCCTTCAGCTCAGGTCATGATCCCAGGTCCTGGGTTCAAGCCCCGCATCGGGCTTTCTGCTCAGCAGGGAGCCTGCTTCCTCCTCTCTCTGCCTGCCTCTCTGCCTGCTTGTGATTTCTCTCTGTCAAATAAATAAATAAAATCTTAAAAAAAAAAAAAAAAAGAACGTACCGACGAGTATTCTAAACGCCCTGAACAAGGATTCAAGAACGAAACCGGCGTCTGCGAACCTCGCTGCGTCCACATGCACCGCTAACAACAACGAGGCTTCGCCATTTGGGGGTTCGCTGCGCACCTTCCGCAGGTGCCGGGGGCCACGGAAACCCAGCCGCTCCGGTACAAGGACGACCACGCGGCAACGGCCGAGCCCTTCCGCACCAGCCCGGGCCCCGCGTGCCCGGGCAGAGGCCGCAGGAACGCCCCGCGCGAGCACAGCCGCGGGTCCCTCGGGCGGCCAGAATGCGCACGACCTCGCAGACAGCGGGGCCCGGCGGGAAGAGGGAGCGAGGAAAGCCTCGTCCCGGGCTGTGGGCTGAGGCTCGCGGACGCGGAGGAAGGCTTGGGCGGGCCCAGCCTTGCCCGGGTCGGTGCTGGACGCCGGAGGGCCTGTGAGCGGCCCGTCTCCTGTGCAGAACGCGGCAGCCGCGATGCTCGAAGCAGCGGCCCTCGCCGCGCGGGCCGGGACTCCCGTGTGGCCCCCAACTGAGTGCTTCCGGGACGCTCCGTCTGTCCGGTCCCCACGGGTGCGACGGCGGCGGCTCCAGACGCGGACAGCCGGTCCGAGCGCGTCGGCTCAGGAGGAGCGCGCGTCCCCGCGGCGGGCTCCCCTTCGGCTCCTCCCCCGCCCGGTCCCCCCGCGAGCCAAGGGGCCGTGCCGCAGCCGAGACGCGGCGGACAGCACGGACCACGGCCGCCCTGCCCAAGCCCCGCGGCCGAACGGCGGCAGCCGCGGCGCATTCCTGCCGACCCAGCGCGCAGCCACCGCCGCGCGGCCCGGCCCTCAGCCTCCACGCCGGGGTCGCACGGCGCGCCCCGGGGGCTCCACCCTATGCCTCGTCTCCCCGACAGTGTTCGGGCTCGGTCAGGCCCACAGGACATGGAGCCCCAAGCGCGTCCCCAACCCCAGACCCTCGCCCCGCACCGGCCTCCGCTGGGCTCGGCTGAGCACGCCACGGAAACGGCCCCGCTCCCGCTGCCCCCCTCCCGTCTGAAGCGCTTTCCGGTTCCGGCGGAGGCGCCTGCGGGTCGCCGGGACTTCGGCGACCGCCACGGCTCCTCCGCGGTTCCCTGCGCCCGGGCCGGTACGCGGACGCGCAAGGGACGCACCCGTCCGGGCCGAGAGCCCCCGGCCTCCCGCGCCTCGTCCGCGGGGTTGCGCCGGGCACGCCGCCTAAAGACCCGTCCCGCTGCCCTGAAAGCCCGCCCCAGCCTCCGACCGGGCTCTGCCGGCACCGCCCACGGGCCGGGCCCAGGGCCCCGACGCCGGAGCCACGAGCGGCCGCCGTCACTTCCGGCTCCGGGGTCCAAAGGGGTGAGGCTTCCGGGGACCGGGATAGGCCGAACCGCTGGGCGGGGCGGACCGCGTCCTCCAATCACCGGGCGGAAACTCTACTCCCCGCCCACCAGGAACGCCGTCGGGCTCAGGACCGAATCCTGACATCTAGGTCTGGGTAAACAAAACAGCCCGTGGGAGCGGCTAGAACACGCTGTGGGCGTGGCTTGTGGCCTAGCTCCTCCCCCAGGTGTGGTTATGGGCGTGTCTCAGGAATAGGTGACTGGTCTTGAGAACTTTTCCCGTGGCCTTTTTATTTTATTTTATTTTTTAAAGATTTTATTTATTTATTTGACAGAGATCACAAGTAGGCAGAGAGGCAGGCTCCCTGCCGAGCAGAGAGCCCGATGCGGGCTCGATCCCAGAACCCCGGGATCATGACCTGAGCCGAAGGCAGAGGCTTTAAACCACTGAGCCACCCAGGCGCCCCTCCCGTGGCCTTTTAATTGCTTTTAAATGCAAGTGAAATTATTTCATACACACTATTTCTGCAATTAACTTTTCTTTTTTTTTTTTTACTTTTTTTAAAAAAAGATTTTATTTATTCATTTGATAGAGAGAGAGAGATCACAAATAGGCAGAGAGGCAGGCAGAGAGAGAGGGGGAGGCTGAGCAGAGAGCCCAATGCGCCCCTGCAATTAACTTTTCTTAAAAAATAGTACAATACGATAATCTGCCCAAACCACCACGAGGTATCCTTTTAGAGTTAATGGATTTTGGGGTGGCAATCCATTGCCAATAAAAAGTCCCTCTCGATCTGAATACCCCCAGAACCCTTCCTAATGACGCTGTTACTCAAAATGTTACTCGAAAATGAGTACACAGGGGCACCTGGGTGGCTCAGTGGGTTAAGCCTCTGCCTTCAGCTCAGGTCATGATCTCTGGGTCCTGGGATAGAGCCCTGCATCGGGCTTTCTGCTCAGCAGGGAGCCTGCTTCCCTCTCTCTCTCTGCCTGCCTCTCTGCCTCCTTGTGATCTCTGTTTGTCAAATAAATAAATAAAATCTTTAAAAAAATGAGTATACATATTCCTTTAGTAAATACACTTGACCCTTGAGCAACGTGGGGATTAGGGGCTCTGATGTCCTGCCCAGTTGAAAATGCGTCACTTTTGACTTCCCCAAAATTGAATAATGGCCCGCTGTTGACCAGAAACCTTACTGATAACAGAAATAGCCGATTAACACGTATTTAGTATGCTATATGATTATAAACAGTATTCTTACAATAAAGTAAGCTAGAGAAAAAATATTAATATCATAAGGAAAATACATTAAAAATCTTCATATAAGCAGACCTACACAGTTCAAACCCAGGTTGTTCAAGGGTCAACTGTTCGTGATCACTAAGCATCTTCTATGACCCAGACTGTTCTCTGCACTGGGGGATAGAGTAAATGGCCACAAAAATCCTTGCCTTCATCCTTCTTAGATTCCAGTGGGGAGCAACAACAACCAAAAAACCGTATTAATAAATAGCATATGTAATAAATAATATATCCCAATGTGAACAGGGAGGGACTGTGAGGGCCCATCCCTTCTGCGGCCTCCCCCAGGTCTCACACAGCTGTGAGTCCCAACACTCCCAGGGAAGCCCCTACCATAGCCTCCTGCCCCCCTACACACTCCCCACTTCCCTGTCTGAGGACCAGCCCCAGCATCTTCCTGGTTCTAGGCAGGATGCGTCTGGTGCCTGGGGGGCTGGCGCACCGTGCTGGAGGAGAGGGTGGGGGCAGGCCTGGGGATATGTTTACATTTTCAAGAAAGTGAAAAGACAATCCACAGACCAGAAGCAAATATTTGCAAATTATATACCTGACAAGGGAATTTTATCTAATATACATAAAGAACTCCCACAATTAGTAATAGAAGGATAAGTCATCCAATCAGAAGAGGCAAAGGGTGTGAATTGACATTTCTCCCAGGGTATACAGAGGGCCCATCAGCACATGAAAAGATGCTGTGCATCATCAGCCACCAGGAAAACCACAAAGAGGGGGCGCCTGGGTGGCTCAGATGGTTGGTCCTCTGCCTTCAGCTCAGGTCATGATCTCAGGGTCCTGGGATCGAGCCCCACAACGGGCTCCCTGCTCAGTGGGGAGTTGGCTTCTCCCTCTCCGTGATCTCTCTCTTCTCTCTCAAGTAAGTAAATAAAATCTTTAAAAAAGAAAACCACACGTAGATATCACTTTGCCATCCATTAGGATGGTTAGAATAAAAAAGATAGTAACAAGTGTCTACAATGATATGGAAAATCAGAATCTTCACTCACTGTTAGTGCGAATGAGAAACAGTACAGCTGCTCTGGGAAACAGGGACCTGCGGCTCCTCATACAAAGAAACATAGTTTCCATATGACCCAGACATTCCACTCCTAGGTATTGTTGAAAAACACAAGTTATCTAAGTTTTAAAGCTCTTACTGGCCTTATTTAATGACTCATGAATGAAGCAACCTGTCATCTTAGCAAATAGAAAGGAGCTCTGGAGAGCTGTACAAAATGGAAGGTTTTCATGGAAAGGGGGAGAGACACAAGGAAGTTACTAGCAGAATGGACCTGGTTTCAGGTAAGGTCGCCTTTCAGGGACATAAGGGGCCTATCAGAAAGACCACCCAGCCAGGAGACTCCCAGCTGCCTGGTGGAGCTTACGTTCCTGGGAGAGGCTGAACCGTAGTTCCGTCAGCTATTACACCTGTTTGATGACATGGGCTTGGCACAAATGACTCCATTCCAGTCCTGCTGTCTCTTCAACAGCATCTAACAAAGGAACTGAAAACTCAAAAGGATACTTGTACACAAATGTTCGCAGTAGCATTGCTCACAACAGCCAAAAGGTAGAAACAATTAGCATGTCCACTGGCAGGTGAGGGCATGAAAAAAATATGGCCCAACCATGCCCTGAAATATCTAGTATTTTTTTTAAAAAAATACTTTATTTATTTATTTGAGAGAGACAGCAAGAGAGAGCAAGAGCAGGGAGGGGAGCACAAGTGGGGAGGGCAGAGGGAAAGGGAGAAGCAGACTTCCCGCTGAGCAGGGAGCCTGGTGCAGGACTCGATCCCAGGACCTGAGCCAAAGGCAGATGCTTCACCGACTGAGCCACCCAGGTGCCCTGTCATTCAGTCTAAAAAAGAAAAAAAACACTGATCCATGCTACAGTGTGGATAAACCTTGAAAAGTTTATGAAAGAAGCCCATCACAGAAAACCACATATTGTATGACTCTTCACATAAAATATCCCAAAGAGGGAAATCTCTGGACAGAAAATAGATGAGTAGTCGCTTAGGGCTGGGGCTGGGGAACAGGGAGAGAGGGTGGTAGTAGCTAAAGGGTACAGAGCTTCTTTTGGAAGTGATGAAAATATTCTAAAGTTGTGGCCATGGTTGTGGAATTCTGTGGATGCTAAAAGCCACTGAATTTTACACTTCATATTTCAGTAAAGCCGTTAAAAAAAAAAATACACTGAACTCTTGAAATAAAAATGCCATTTTTTGAAACGGCCTCCTGTGGCTACCACGTGGGACAGCACACACTGCTGAAAGAAAACACCACAAAAATCACAGCTTGCGGGGAACACAGAGACTCGCAAGAATGAATTCTGAGAAATTACTGGAAAAAATAAGCATGCCTAAAAATGACAGAAGCAGCAAATCTTCTTGACAAGTGAGTTCTGCAAAACCCGGCCAGGGAATCTTGCCATAGAAGGCAGCTTCCAAAGAGACAGGGACTTCAGTGAATAATTTGAACAGCCACCCCAGTGACAACTGGGTCAACCCTTCCAGGTGACCAAGAACTCGAGAGTGATGGTACTTCCAAGTCTTGGCCAACGTTGGGTAAAAACAGCTCTTCTCAGGCCCTGCAGGCCGCTCCAAGGACAGTCTGGCAGTTTACACTGAATGTACAATGTACACACTAATTGTCTCCTAGGGCTTAAAGAACACGGAGTCGTGTGTGCCGTGCTCTGAAAACCCACACAAGCAACTGGGGGTTTGGGTGGCTTTGCAGGGGCCCGACTAAGCGACTAGGGACTGGTGGGGAAGGAGACCTGGTTTTCACAGGACACCATGTGGGGCTGCACTTTGCCCCACTGTTCTCAAGGGGAATATTCTTGCACCGCTGTTCAAGTCACGTGAGTGTTCCAGAGAAATCGAGACTTGTAAGCATGCAGCTTCTGAATTACAGTCACCAAACTGTGCAGTTCCTCGCCTGGACCCCTCCCGCAGGATTCTGGAGCAAGGATGGGCAGTTATGTGCAAAAGTAAAACCCTGAAAAAACAGACTGAAACACCACCACCAAAACAGCAGTTAAATCAGTCATGTCGTGCATAGGGCAGGGGTAAGGACCTAACCACACCTCCGTGTAGGGCTGGGACTCGACCTCATGTGAGTTTGCCCTCCAGGGACATTGGCAACAGCTGGAGACAATTCTGGTTGTCATCAGTGGGACTGCTACTGGTATCTGGAGGGCGGGGGCCAGGGAGGCAGTGAGTTTGAGAAACCCTGATGTATTATCAACACTAAATCGGATGGACATTAAGGAGGGCTCACTGGGTATTGTAGGAGACGGATGAATCACTGACCTCCACCTCTGAAACTAGTCATACACTATATGTTAGTTAACTGAATTTAAACTAAAAAACAACACTAAATCCGAAAAATCACGTTGAAGGAAAAGAAAAAAAAGCTGATGATGGATATAGGATTCCATTACAGTAATTAAGAAAAATACAAAAGAATTACCCTGTATAGGGGCACATACACACACGCAGGAAAAAAAAAAAAATGGCCCTACACAAACATGGACTAGAAGAGGGGGTACATGTCAAATTAGAAATGGCTCCCTCCAGGGGCGCCTGTTTGGCTCAGAGGGTTAAACCTCTGCCTTAGGCTCAGGTCACGCGGGATTGAGCCCCCCGTCGGGCTCTCCGCTCAGCGCTGAGCCTGCTTCCCCCCCTCTCTCTGCCTGCCTCTCTGCCTACTTGTGATCTCTCTTTCAAATAAATAAATAAAATATAAAAAAGAAAAAAAAAAAACAGAACTGGTTCCCGGCAGGGAGGCCAGGGAACACCAGTACTCTTTCTAGTTTGTTTTCTATGCACTGTTTATCTGAACAAACATCTGTAGCAAACACAGTACCTGCTAAAATCACGTATCAGCTCCGCACTTTTGTTTGAAAATTATTTCGTGGAAAAGCGACTCCACGAACAGTGTGGCTGCCTCCCTGAGATCCAGGAAACAACCTGGATCTGCACAACCCTTTCTCCAGGAGAACTCATCAACGACACAGTACCCCTACTAACAGGACGCGCCTGGTGACGCGGACCCCGCGCGCACACAGCGTCTCCGGGGGGCAGATTCAGCGCGCGGGGCGCCGCCCTGCTCGCCGGAGGGTGCTGAGCCCCAGCGCCAGCCCGCACGCCCCACGCGAGCAGCACCCCTGTAAGCCAAGTGTCAGCCCCGCAATGTCTTCCCACGCTGTCAAACGTCGCCCGGGGGTGACGTCGTCCTCGGGTGGGAGCCCTTGGCTCGTCCGACCTTCACTTGGTCGAAGCCCCGGTCACGAGCGCGCGTCCCCCCCGCTACCGAAGTCAGGGCTCCAGGACTGGAACACGAGGATGCCCGCGATCGTGCGCGGACGTACCGACAGCAACCGGCGCCTGACGCAGCACTCGTCAGCCTGCCCGACGCAGGGACCGTGCGGCCCCGCCCCGCTGCGAGCCCACCGAAGCCGGGCTGCAGCCCCCGTACCCACCCTTCCCGCAGCCTGGGCTCGGCCCGGCCCCAGCGTCCCGGGGGCCGGGGAGCGCCCGCCCCGTCCCAGGGGCCTCCGACCGGGCTGGGCTCGCCCTTTTACCCAACCTCGGCTTTCGAGCAGGCACGGGGCCGGGACCCGCCGTGGTCCCCCGGGAAAGGCGGACGTCCCCCGCGAAGGGCAACAGCCTCCCCTTCCCGTGGCCCGGCCGACGCTTCCGCTACCGGTTCCGGGGCTGCCGGGAGCGGAAAATGAAGCAAGCCTAGGTGTCGGGATTGGTGGAGCCTCAACGATGGGCGGAGCGAGATGCGTCCTCCAATCGGCGAGCAGAGAGATGCTAGTTCTCCCCGCCCTCTGGAACGCGACTGGGTCCAGTCCCGGATCCGCCCCCTTCGGGCAGGTCTGAAGCCGGAAGGAACGCGGCCCAGGGGCGTGGCTGGCGGCGTGGTCGGGGCGTGGCCACTGAGCCCTAACGCCCCTTCCCGATCCGTGCGCAGTAAACGCTCGTATCCCCGCACTTTCGGCGCCGGCGCGCGGGTGTGAGGATGCGTCCGCGCCGCTGCACTGCTTCTCCGGGGGCGCCTCCGGTTTCAGCCGGAGCTGGGTCCTGCTCTGTGCATTTCTCTGCGCGCCGTTTTCTTCCTGGCGGGCGCGGCCTCGTCTCGCTAGTGCCGCGGATGTCGAGTCGTCGGGGCGGCCTCGGGGACGGCGCGCGGCTGCCCCAGCGGGTGCCGGGAGGCGTCCGTCCAGACCCAGGCCGGCTCCCTGCGCCGTGGCACGTGCAGAGCGGACACGACGATCCCTGCCCGCGCCCGTCTGAGGTCGCCGCTGGGGGACAGACACCGTGACCTCGTTTGAGGTCGCCGCTGGGAGGACACACACGGTGACCCCGTCTGAGGTCGCTGCTGGGGGGACAGACACGGTAACCCCGTCTGAGGTCGCAGTGGGGGGACAGACTTGGTAACCCCGTCTGAGGTCGCCGCTGGGGGGACAGACATGGTAACCGCGTCGATGAAGGTCGCGGGTAATAAACACGAGAACATGCCCCAGCGCACATGGGAGGGAGGGCAGCGCCCACGCCTTCTGCTGCGCCCGGGCCCTGCGCCACTCTCCTGCTCCCACTGGGGTGGGAAACAAAGGCAGAACAACAATGACCAGATTCCTTGCTCTCTAAACCCCTTGACAAGCCCTTGAAACAGTGACACTCCTCCAGGGACCGACTGCCTCAACCTTGACACTCTGCTAAGAGCAGGCGGTAGTCCTAGCCCGACCCCAGGATCCCGCAAGTCTGCTTCCTCAGGGGCACCCGAGGGACTGCCTTCAGCTCAGGTGATGATCCCAGGACGACGGAACCCACGTAGGGCTCCGTGCTGGGCGGGGAGCCTGCTTCTCCCTTTCCCTCTCCTGCTCCTGCTGCTTGTGCTCTCTGTCTCTCTCTCTGTCTCTCTCTCTATCAAACAAATAAATGTTTTTAAAATTTTTCCTTTGGAAACTTTATCTTTAAATCCCCTGTACGTGTTGGCAATCACCCCCCAAGCGTATGGCCCACCCATATGCATCTGAAGGGTCTCATGACTAAGGTCTCACTAGACAATAAATGACCCTTTCCCAACAACAGCCCCCTCAGGGTCCTGGAAACCTGGTTTCCAAAATTCCTTAGAGACTGTCGCTCTCCCTAACCCCCTCCCATGGGCCCCTCCTCATGACCCCAGTGCTGTGCTTTAATAAAACCACCTTTTTACACCGAAAAGTCTCAAGAATTCTTTCGAGGCCCTTGGCTTCGAACCCTGACGTTGTTCCTACATCACCATCCCTCCCAGGGAAGCCCCCACCATCCCCACACCCTCCCCACACTCCCAGCTCCCCCTTTTGGGGACCAGCCCCAGCCTTTTCCAGATTCCAGGCTGGATGCTTCTGCTGGGGGTTGGGGGCTGGTCCAGGATGCCTGAGGAGGGGCTGGGGCAGGCCTGGGGATTCTGTGGGCAGCTCCTGGCTGTGAGCCGCCATCTCAGGAACCGGGAGAAGCTCTGATGGGCTACACCTGGCAGCTGAGATGTGCGGGGACAGCTGGTTACAACTGCGTTACATTAACAGGCTCCATTTAAGGCGACTTGAAAACTCTTCCAGGGCTTCAAGAACAGGCCTGTCTACTCACAACTGGTGAGTTCGTGGTATACAGTGTGCGCAACTGCTTCTCAGCCAAGCGTAGACCTGAGTGCAGGAGCGGAAACTCAGAAACTCGAAACATCTCCAAGAAAACCCAGGAGGAAAATCCTCGTGACCTGGGGCCTGGCTGATACCTCTTAGGTAGTCCCCGAAATATGACAAACACACACAAAGAAAAGATCAAGGGGGTCATTAGAATTTTAAGTATTTGCGCTTTGAACGCCACTCCGAAGCAAACGAGGAGGCAAGCGGCAACAAGGAGAAAATACGGGCAAAACACAGACCAACAAAGTGTTTCTAGATAGAATCCAGAAGGAAGTCTTTCTGCGGAGAAAAAGTGTGACCACAAGAGGGCGCCCCTCACCCTCAAAACCTACCGCAGAAGCATTTCAGGATAAAGGGGCACAGGTTGCAATGTACGCGCAGAGTTAAGAGGGGGGCTGCCCGTAATTTGTGTGTGTGTATACACACGCACGTGCACACACACATGCACACACGCACAAGCATGTAGCTAGCCAGCGAACGGTCAAAGAAAAAGGGAGGAGCGATTCTAATTGTTTGCAACCGTTTTCTTCCATTCTTTTGCCTGTCCTTGGCTTTGCTGCTGGTTTTCAAGAAAAGAAAAGGTTTTCAAGTAAGATCGTTCCTTCCAGGAATTTTAGAATGGCTTCTCTGCCGCTGAAAACCGCAGGTCCCGAAGAAAGTCATTTCCCCAAGTCACCTGGACCCACTCCTTTTTGTTTTTCATCCCTAATGCTAGCCTTGCCTTTTTTTCTGTAGGGCTGGTAGTAGGATGAGAACAGGGAAAGTCATTCATTTCACTGCACAAGGTCACTGCTCGGAAGCTGCAGCCCACAGGTCCAGCCTCTCTGGGGTATTGGCACGCCCACGGCGGCACCATGGATCCCGGTAGTGTGTCACTTTTTGACTGAGGGTTTTATGGGGAGAATGGCGATTCACCTGCAGTTGTACAAAAGCGTGTTCACTTTCTCTCTAGTGGTCACATTTTGCAAAAGTAGATTCAGCGTCCCAATCCGGGTATTGACATTGATGCGACCCTTCCAGTGTGTGTGTGTGTGTGTGTGTGTGTGTGTGTGCGCGTGCGTGTGTGTGTGTGTGTGTGTAAGCTCCATACACTTACCGAACCAGGTAGCTTCATGCAGCCACAGCCAAGATCCAGAACACTCGGGACACCACAAGGGTCTCCCAGAACACTCTTTATATTCACTCCCCCTCCCTCCGGGCTCTCAGGCCACCCTCTCCCAGCAGGAAACTTTCTAAAAAGATCCTCACTCTCTGAAGAATCCCTAATTTCCCCTGCTCCCCTACCTGCTGGGCTGGGGCTCAGAAATCTGCATGTTTACAGAGAGGATCCCAGGGCTGGGGTGGCAGAGGAACAGGAGCCTGGACCCTCCAGTCCTGCCTGCCAGCCAGGAGGTGCTCGGAAGAATGCTGGGGCATCAGAAAAGCAGAGAAACCCGCTTGAAATCCGGGCAACCCTTAGACCATGGGACCATCCACAAAATGAAGAAGAACGATGAATTAGAAGCCACTAAAAAAATGGGGGGCACCTGGGTGGCTCAGTGGGTTAAGCCTCTGCCTTCGGCTCAGGTCATGGTCTCAGGGTCCTGGGATCGAGCCCCGCGTTGGGCTCTCTGCTCAGCGGGGAGCCTGCTTCCCGCTCTCTCTCTGCCTGCCTCTCTGCATGCTTGGACCTCTCTCTCTCTCTGTGTCAAATAAAAGAATAAAATCTTTTTTTAAAAAAGGGGACTCTGTGTGTCCACATCAATAATAAATAGATTCATGGGGGAAAGGGAAGGCTCTCGCTTACAGCAGGACACAGGGCCCACTGGCGAATGTGGGGAGCACTCGGGGTACAAAGCCTGCTTCAGGCAAGAAGCGTCCACTGTAATAGCTTCTGGAATGGTTTCCAAGGACTCTTGCCTCCGAGTGTCCAAATTAATACACTGGTGCCCGACGGTGAAATTGGTGTGCAAACAGGATGAGGGGACCGGAAGGAGACTCCTCGGGCTGAGGTAGGGTGCAGGTTCCTGTAGGTGGGGTCAGGGACGGCCACTCTGAAGAGGTGACCGAGCTAAAACAGGAAGTACTTGAGGGAGCGAGTCACAGTGCCGTCAAGGACAAGAGGGTTCCAGCTGAGCAGACAGGCAGTGCAAAGGTCCTGTGCCAGCCTGTGAGCAAGAGCAGGAAGGTCTGTGTGGCTGGAGGGAGCAGACTGTAAGCCGGGATTAATCAGAAAGTGGTAAAGACCCTGCATGGCTTTCTTCTTTTTTTTTTTTTAATTTTTTTTTTAATTTTTTTTATATGACAGAGAGAGAGATCACAAGTAGGCAGAGAGGCAGGCAGAGAGAGAGGAGGAAGCAGGCCCCCTAGTGAGCAGAGAGCCCGCCCGATGTGGGGCTCGATCCCAGGACCCTGGGATCATGACCTGAGCCGAAGGCAGTGGCTTAACCCACTGAGCCACCCAGGCGCCCCCCCTGCAGGGCTTTCAAAAGCCCTCTGAGGACTTGGGCTCTGAGTCCGAGGGAGAGCTTTGGGAGGAGAATGGGGCAGGGGACGGACAGGGTTCCACTCAATGTTTAAATGGCTGTTTCTTAAGAATATATTGTAAGGATGGGCACGTGGGGGGCTCAGATGGCTAAGCCTCTGCCTTCGGCTCAGGTCAAGATCCGGGGGTCCTGGGATTGAGCCCTGCATCGGGCTCTCTGCTCAGTGGGGATCTGTTTCTCCCTCTACCACTCCCACTGCCTGTGTTCTCTCTCTCACTGTCTCTCTCTGTCAAATAAATAAATAAAATCTTTTTTTAAAAGGAATATGTTGTAAGGAGAAGGAAAAAGGAAGAAAAAGGCAACTGAACCCTGAAGTGAGCCCCCACGTGTCTGTGAAGTGGTGAACGAGAGCGTCCCCTCCCAGGAGTAGGGGGAGGCCCCCGCGCGGCCCCGGGATGGACCCCGAGCCCATGATGCACAGGGAGGGAAGCAGACACAGGACACCACACGGGGTGTGAGTCCATGTGTGTGACACGCCAAGACCAGGCTCCTCCACGGATGGGAAGGGGCTCGTGGGGGCCGGGGGCTGGGGGGAAGGGAGGGTGGTGACTACTGATGGAGACAGGTTTCTTTTTGGGGTGAGGGAATGTTCTAGAGTCGATTATGGTGTGGTGTGTTGCACAACCCTGCGAATGTACTAAAAAAGTACTGAATTTTACGCTAACTAGGTCAATTGCACGGTATGGGAATTACAGCTCAACGAGTTTCTTATGAAACAAATCATGAGCAAACAGAGGAAGAGGAGGTTGAAAAATTTGCCCCCTGGAGCAGAGGTGTTCCAGGAAAGTGCGCTGTGAGCTACACATACAACGTAAAATCCCCTGGGGGCACCTGGCTGGCTCTGGGTTCAGCATGTGGCTCTTGGTTTTGGCTCAGGTCAGGATCTCGGGGTCCCAGGATTGAGCCCATTATGGGGCTCTGTGCTCAGTGCAGAGACTGCTTGTCCCTCTCCCCGCTAGTCCCCTGCCCATGCTCTCGCTCTGTCTCTCCATCTACCTCTAATGTGAATAAGGAAAATCTTTCAAATTTTTTTTCTAGACACATTTTTTAAAAAGAAAAAAGTAGGGGCGCCTGGATGGCTCAGTGGGTTAAAGCCTCTGCCTTCGGCTCAGGTCATGATCCCAGCGTCCTGGGATCAAGCCCCACATCGGGCTCTCTGCTCAGCGGGGAGCCTGCTTCCCCCTCCCTCTCTGCCTGCCTCTCTGCCTCCTTGTGATCTCTGTCTGTCAAATAAATAAATAAATAAATAAATAAATAAATAAAAATCTTTAAAATAAAAAAAATTTTTAAACAAAAAAAGAAAAAAGTAAAATTAACTTTAACAGCATATTTCACCCATTTGGTCTGAAAGTCTCCTTTCAAACATAATCAGTATGAAAAATATTCATGAGCATTTTACCCTTTTTTTGGGTACAAAGTCTTCGAAATCCCCAGTGCATCACACACTCGATTCAGACACTTAATTATCATCGCAAATCTTTGATCTGCATTCAGGTGTCACAAAACCTACCGCAGACAGATTCGCATACCCGAACTGTTCCAAACGGAAACATTTTCCTATATGTTTGGGGTGACTGCCAGGTCCTGGTTGGCCCCGTACACCCTGCCGGGCACGCCGGGACCCTAAGCCGCCCTAATTCAGGGTCATTTTTAAAATTTAAACTTTTATTTATTTATTTATTTTAGATTTTGTTTGTTTATTTGACAGACAGAGACAGTGAGAGAGGGAACACAAGCAGGGGGAGTGAGAGAGGGAGAAGCAGGCTTCCTGCAGAGCAGGGGGCCCAATGCGGGGCCCCATCCCAGGACCCTGAGATCATGACCTGAGCTGAAGGCAGACGCGTAAGGACTGAGCCACCCAGGTGCCCCTAAACTTTAATTAATTTAACTCAAAGAAAATGAGACACCCATGTCCCCGGTTCTGCCAGCACATCGCTACAGCCCCCTGGACTGCAGAGCCCAAAACACGGCGGTGTTTACGGGTCACGGTGCTTACGGTCATGGGACATCAATGCCCACGGTCCACGGTCCACGTAACTAAACTCGATGGTAAGGGAGGGAGGCGGTCGGGGAGACAGGGTTCGGTGTGACGGAGCAAAGCCATCACCACGTGGAGGCCCTCGGCCCCTCGTGGCCACGCCGCGTAGAGCGGGGCTCTCCACAGGTCTCTGCACCTGCCGCTGGGTGTCTCCAAGGAGCGTCCTAAAAATGTGGATTCCCGGGCCCCACGGCAGACTCCCTGCATCAGGAACTCTGGGGGCTGGAGCGCAGTGGTCTGCATTTCAACACCCCCCCAGGCCATCGTGGTGCCCGCCAGCTGGAGAACCACGACTGTGGGATGAGTGGCAGAGGCCAGGGAGCCCCGCCGAGGACGCAGCAGCTGGGACGGTAATTTTCCATTTGAAATCTTCGGGTCTGTTTTGTGCTTAGAAGCGATGCGTCCGTGCAGTTCTTTGGAGGAACGTTTTAAAAAGTATCAGTAGACAGTGATACTGGAAAGATGGATAAACAGAGGGAGCCACGGGAGGGAGAGGTCCTTACCCACCGCAAGGATGCGGGGCGGGGCGGGGACATCCCAAACCCCCCTGGCATCCAGTCTCAGCAGATAGGCGGAAGTGAAGTTCCGGCTTGCAGCAGGGAGCCCGGGGCCTGGTGAGGACCAGCTGGCCACCAGGAGACCCTTTGGAGAAGGACGAGGGTCCTGCCACGGGGAATCCCCTCATTTAGAAGTTTCCCCACTGAGAGCGCGTAGAACAAGTCACGGCTCATACACAGCTGGTGGAAAGGCAACACGGTGCCGCCACTTTGGGGAGAAGCCTGGAAGCCTCAGAAGACGGTGGACAGACCCGCTGCCACACCACACCTCGCGGCTCCACGGGGAGGCATCGACCCCAGGGACACACAGGCATCGACCCCTTCCAACACAGACACCTGCGTGGACGTCCGCCACAGCTGTGTCCGCCGCCGCCCAAACTGCAAACAGGCAAACCTCCACCCAGGGGAAGCCAGACACAAAAGACTCACACTTAGAAGCCCATGCGAGGGACGTTTCTAGAAAAGGAGATTCTCCAGGGAGAGGAAGCTGGGGGTGATTCCTAACGGACCGGAGGGACACGTCCGAGGTGATGGGGATGTTCCAAGATTCGGCTGTGGTGATGGTTGTGCCACCGGACAAATTTACTAAAGATCCTGCGACAGCGCAGGGCGTGCTGTGAAACAGGTGACCCCACGGGCGAGAAAGGACGCGGCGACGGCGCTGTAATTCAAGACGTGGCCAGCAGAGGGCGCCGGAGACCACAGGTTCGACTCAGAAGCGGCCTGGGCGCAGGTCGAGCGGGGGATCCGCCCTCCCCGCTGCCCACCTCCGGAGGCGATGCGCTGGACCCTCAGGATAGGCCTCTGCGGCCTCTCCCTGCCTTGGGTGCTCCCTGGGTCAAGGCCACTGCCTGCCTTGGGATGACATCGCTGGGATGAACACGGGCCCGCTGCGAGTCCGCTGGGAAGCCAGCCGCAGCCCGGCGCCCCGGTGAGCCCGCCGTGGTCACTCCTGGTCCTGACCGGACACGAGCTGGCTGGATGGGCGAGTGTCGGAAGCCGCGACGCTGGCGCCTCATCCAGGGCACGTGTGTCTCTGCCCCGGGTCCCAGAGGAAAGCTCCCTTCGAGGCAAAGTGTAAATTGGGACGAACGCGAAGGATTGGACAAAGGGCTACGCACACCACTCGCCGGTCAGATGACACCCTGGTCACCTCCCCCTGCCCAGCCCCGACGGGGAAGCGTGTCGGAAGTGTGCAGGCTCCGGGGAGCGGGGAGGTGAAAGCCGCTTTGGACCCCACAACTGAGACAAAGACATTTGGGGAAAATAAGCAGGAGAAAGGCCCCTGAATGGATGCGTGTGTCACCCACCCAGCCACCCTCTCAGCGACATGCACACGCGTATGTACACACACACACACACACACATAGAGAAAGAAGAACCAAGTACAACAACGAAGCACCGGCTGGTGAGAAAAACAAAAACCCACTGGGTGGTGAGTAGGGTCAGGGACAGTCCCGGGAGACAGAGTGACGCTGGACAGGGTCTCACTGAGATTTTCAAACCCGCTTCCGGCTGGCAGAACGCATTCACCAGGAAGGGGGACAGAGCAGCTGAAGTGCAGACAGCAGCTGGTCAGCGCCCCCAGAAGTGACCCAGCAAAGCCACCCCCGGATTCCTGACCACCGGAATCCCTGGGACATGATCAGGGCTTTTCCTTCAAGCCACTAACTTTGGGGACAATTTGTGATGCAGCGGTGGCTACCTAATCCATCTGGGTGTCTCCAGAAGTGACAGCCGGGTCTGGGGATCCAAAAGGCCGCTGTGGGACGGATGCACCTTCCTCTGAGCTCGGGTCCCTGGGGGTGGCGGTCCCCCACCTCATGTTGCGACGTGGGCAGTTCGATGGCAGGAACCTAACTTAGATCTGGGCATTATGGCATCAGGGTTACGAGGGTACATCCCACAGCCAGATGACCCAGGTTCAAATCCTACCTTAGTCTTCTAGTCGCTCTGTGACCCGGGGAGGTGAGTGAAGCTGGCCAGATTCATGGCAGATGGGGGGTGTGTGTGCATCTATTCCATTTTTCCTTCTGAGCCTGTTGAGAGTAGAATGGTGCCCTTCAAAAAGGTCTGCTTGGGTCCTAATTTCCCAGTACATGGGAATGTGACCTTACTTGGAAATAGGATGATTTCAGGTGAAATTGCTAGGGTTGAGGTCGTACTGGAGCAGGGCGGCCTGAAGTCCGGGGACTGGTGTCCTACAAGCAGAGGGGACTTCGGACACCAGACACACACCGGGGAAAGACCCAAGACTGGAGGGATGTGTCTAGAGGCCGAGGGACGCCAAGGATTGGTGCCCCCACCCCCCAACCCGGAGGGATCCTCCCAGGAGCCTGCGGAGGGAGCAGAGCCCTGGACGCCTGGGGCTTGGGCTTCTGGCCTCCGATCACAACAGAATAGATGTCCGCTGTTTGAAGCCACTGGCGTGCGGTCATTTGTCAAAGCAGCCCCGGAAATGAACAGCCTCTCTCCACCAGATGGCAGAAGGCAAATTTCCATCAATTCTGGGTAATTCAATAAATTCACTTTTCCTGGGGCCAAGTCTAAGTTCAAGGGCATTCCAGCAGCCTCTGAGGGCAGGGCAGCTGAGGGCCATCCTGCCATCCAGTATCCATCACCAGGCGCGGCCACGGTCTTTGGGGGGTCCCTGTCCTTCCGCCTCTCGGTCATTCATCCACTGACTGGACACCAGGGTCCTTCCACCTACAGGCTTTCTGCACCTGCTGCTTCCCCTCTGTCATTTGTCTACAGGGGGCCGGGGGCCACTGGCATGTCCTGGGGATGGGGGAGAGAACAGGGGTGTCAGGGGATAGAAAGTGGTCACCGCTTCCCTGCTGCCACCACCACCCTGTGGTCACTGCTTGGCCCCTTCTGTACCCCGGGCTTTCCCTTGAGCCTTCTGCCTGGCCTGCACCCAACCCACGTAACCCTGGGCCTCTGGGGGCCTGGTCTGAGGTTGCCAGGGCCTGCCAGGGAATTCCACAGCTTTGGAAATGCAAACCCTTCTCTTCCAGACCTGGGGCTTCCGAGGCCACAACTCAAAAACCAAGAAGGAAATCTTTGCTGCCTCCCTTCCTTTCTGCTGTGTCCTAGGCCTTCCAGAGGGCTCAGGGAAGGCTGCGACCCTACCCTACAGGCCAGACTGAGGGACTTGGGGGACAGTGAAAGAAAGGACAGGGCCCGCTGTTCCAGCTCCTACCCCACCCACCTGTAGGCTTCAGCAGGAAAACGTAGGACGGCTCCTGTGAAATGCTTCTGACTTGTGCGCGGATCTAGACCTCAGACCTGTCCCGCCCGCTGGAACTTTCTGCCAGGGTGGGAATGTTCTAGATCTGCACTCTCCCGTGGGGATGGTCATCCCCAGCCACGTGTGGCTGCTGAGCAAATGACATGAGGACACTGAGCCCAAGGACCTGAGTTTTTAATTCTGTTTCCTTTTCATTTGTTTTAATTTAAATTGCCACAGGTACCCAGTGGATACTGGGTGAGGCCGCCTCGGATAAGCTGGTGTGCCCAGCAACCACGGGAGGAAGAGAGCCAAGTGCACAGAGGCAATTAGCTGACCGTCTCATAAATAAAATATGCTTCAATTAAGGGCCAGTGGAGGGATCGTGGGTGAAAACCTTTTTTTTTTGTGGCTCACACCTGGCAGCCCTCACTTTGCCCTCCATAGACCATCCACAAAACCCCAGTTGTGTGTTTACATGATAACCTCCGGGGACCGCATCCCAAGACCTGAACTGTGTGCCCCTCCCCAGGCAAAGCACAGAAGAGGGGCTAGCAGAGCATCCTCTCCCTCCCGTGGCTCTCACCCCAGCCTCCCTCCCCAGGTGAATTCTGAACACAGCAGGACTTACAGCTACTAAGATTACAACAAGATTAGGGCCAACTCTAACCATGTTTGGAGAAAAATTAAGTAAGGGAGAGGCGGGGTGGTGGAAGTTCATTTTTAAAAGGGATGTGAGGGGAGGTCTTCAGAAGTGGCAGCCTCTGAGCAGGAGGGAGCAAGCCAGTGGCTGTCAGGGGGAGACTATTCCTGGTGGAGGAGGGAATGGTTAGTGCAAAGACCCTGGGGTGGGCGGGTAGGCAGTGCAAACGGGGTGGGGGGGAGGGGGGGCAGAGCACAAGTCTAGAATCCCAGGACACCCTCCTACAACCCCAGCCCCTTATCTTTCTATCATCCCCAGGCCTGGAATACCCACCACCCCTTCCTACCCTGGCCTTGAGCCTGGAAGAACTGTGCCAGTTTCAAGGCCTCTGCAGTCCCTGCATTTGGTTCTCAGATCCTGGGCTTGGGGGACAGCTGGGAGAATTCATAGACAGAAATACAGAGCCACAGGCTTGTTGCCCGATGAAAGGGAGATGCTAAGTTTTCCCCAGTATAGGGGCTTGAAGCTTCCTTTGAGCTGCGTTACTAATATTGAGGTAAACGTTGTCAGGCCCTGTAGAAGCCCTGGAATGAGGGCTAAGGTTTCTGCCCAGACGCCTAGCCCCACCCCTAGCCCTAAGCCGATCCGGCCCCGCTAAAAACGGCCCAGCTTTTCACTAAACAATGCAACTACACGCCGCCCAGCCCCTTCCCAGGTTGCACCCTCTGACCCCAAGCCCCAAGCCCTTCTCAATATCCTCGCCCCAGTCTGGACCCCAAAGTGCCTTTGGCTCTGCACGCTGCCCTTCCCTACAGCGGTACCGCAAGGGTTAAGCTCAGGCGCCGGGTGCCCTGATTGACAGCCAGGCCGGCGGCTGGGGAGAGCCGGCCAATCAGCGAAAGCGCCTGCGGCCCACGTGGGTAAGTGGCCTAGTGATTGGCCAGTGCCTGTAGCGGCCGCCCGCGGTGTCCGAGCCCACGTGCAGCTGCTGCTCTTTCATTGATCGTCCTCGTGGTGCAGGTGGCTGCGGGGCCGGGCGGGGCCGGGGCGGGCGGGGGCGGGGCCGGGGCTGGCCGGGGCGGGGCCCGACGGGTCAAAGGGTCCCCGGGAGGAGGGGAGGTGCGGAGGGGTCTTCGTTCTGGGCCTGAACTCTTTTGACCCTCCGCGGTTTCCTCCTCGCTGTCCTGGGCCGCCATCCTAAGGGAGGTGAGTAGGCAGGCGGGTCTCCTGGAGGACCCCAGCGCCCCCCCCCCCCTCGGGCGGACGGGGTAGAAGCGAAGCAAAGAAGGGGCTTAGCGCAGGAGTGACCGGGTGGAGAGAGGTCTCTTTCCTCCTGTCTGAAAATTCCTCCTAAGTCACCTGGCCAACTCTTACTCATCCTTCAAAACCCCTTCCCAATGATCTTCATCCATGTTTTAGGAAATTGTCTCAAAACCAAGGTTGAGTTTTAGCGTCCTAACCTGGGGTCCCCCAGCGGTGACAGTTCCTGGCAGGGAGTGTGAGTCTTGTCACTGTCTCCCTCCACATCATAGAAGGACGTCCCTGGAGCCCACTACTAGCTGGGGCAGCCAGAGGCACCAGAGTTTGACAAATGAACAGAGAGTATATAGGGCACGCAGTGGGGTGCTAGAAGTCAGGGAGGGGGTGGGGATCCAGGACTGTGTCCTGGAGGGGAGGCTGGGGGAGGGGTTGGGGGGGGATTGATTCTGTCCCTGGCTGCCCAGACTTCTGCTCTCAGGACCTGCGTCTCTCCTTGTTATTTTAGAGTCCTTGGGCCCCCTGCCTGAAGATCACCTCTTGGGGCCATCCTAGCCCCCAGAAGCACCCTCCAGGGATGATGGGGCCCCCAGGAACTCTGGTGAGGAGGTCCTTAACCCCTGTGTTGGGGGATATGAGCCTGGAAGCTGGGCTCAAACCTCGCTCTCCTGCTGATGGAGGGACGCAGGCAGGTGGCCAGGCCTTTTGACTGCAGGGCTCTAACCCACCACACCTACTGACAGGTGCCAGGGCACTTTCTTTTTAAATTAAACCTGCTTCTCATCACCCAGGTGTTAAAGCACATGACCACATTGTCCTTGCTAGTATTCTGCAAGCAGAAGCCCCCCTCCTGCACAGATGACCCTTTCCAATAGTTGGGGCTGGGCCAGGCCAGCTTCTTTCTCTCAAGGGCTCTCCAGAGACTCCGGATTTGAGACTTTAGGCCAAGAGGCAAAACAGAGGCTACTCCTTGGGGACTTAAGTCCCTTCAGGTTTCAGGAGGTCCCAGCGCACCCCCTGGGGGGGCTGATTGGGGTTGTGGCTGGAGGGTGGAAGGAGGGAGGTGGGGGAGGGGGGTGGTGTGCGGATCACCTCTTGTCACCTTCCCAGGCTCCTTCTGAACTGAGCTGTCGGGCTGTCCTGGATCAGCTCCGGCGAGAGTTCCCCAGGTGAGGGTGACTCTTGGGGACTGGAGGTCCCCCTGTGGCCCACAGAGGGAGGGAGAGCGTCCCCTCTGGTCCCTCGGGGTGGGGTGGGGGGTGGCCAGAAGCCCCTGGCCCGAAAGACAGAACTAGGAATGGGGGAGCCCAAAGCGAAAGGAAAGCCACCAATACCCATCCTGGCCTTCATTTAAATTTCCGAGTTGTCCTTGTTTAGCGTGAATTTACTTGCACTGATTATATGTTTAAAAACACTGCACTTGCCTAATTGTGAAGAGGGGGCTGGCCGGGCCGGGCGGGGTTGGGGCTGGCTCCCAGGAGGCCTCCTGAGCTCTGCTGGGTTCTCTTCCCCTCAGGTTCCCCCCTCACCTGGCGGCACAGGTGGAGAGCATGAACTTGGCGGTGAGCAGCCCCCAGACAGCCTGGAGGGGCTGCTTCCTCAGGCCTTGGGAGCGGGGTTTGGGGACACCCTTTCCTTGACTCGGTTCTGCTTCCTCTGGGCGCGTGAGGTCATGCACGCAGTCCAGCTTCTTCAAGAGCCTTTTTCCTCATGAGTGCTAACGTTGCTGCAAAAGTTAGAAACTCTGTATTTACAGGAAGTGTTTCTGTGACTGACGGCTCATCACAGAACAATAGGTAGCGGGAGTCCCTGCTCGGGAGGAATGTAGGTGCCCATGTGGGGCTGTCTTCTAGAACTTTCTGCAGTGACGAGAATGTTCTAGATCAACCGTGCCCAATATGGTGCCCGCTGGCCCATGTGGCTACTGAGAACTTGCAGGGGACTGAATTTTTAACTCGATTAAATTTAAATAGCCACACTTGACTAGGGGCCAGCCCTATAGACAGGGCACCGCTAGGGAGAAGAGAGAGACAAGTAAGTAGAGAAAGAAGATTCACAAAATGTAACCGCTATGAAGAAGACAGAAGATGGGGAGATGGACATAAGTCCAGGAAGGGCTTCCTGGAAGACGTGAGGTTGACAGGGAGATAGGGAAGGTGAGGAGGTTCTACTGTCCCTGAGAGAGCAAGGAAGGGAGGGTATTCCAGGCCGAGGGCACAGCCTGTGCAAAGGCCCTGGGGCAGGACTGGGCTTGGGTGTATTGGAGGAATGAGCGAGGAGGCCCCTGTGGCTAGAGCAGAGGAAGGAGGGGAGGGCAGGGAGAGGACAGGGCAGGGGTGCAGGGCCCTGGTAGTTATGGGGAGTCTTTGAACTTCACATTGAGAATGAAACCAAGGGTCTCTCTAATTAGCTTTCACTCTGTGTGGTAGGGGATATTCTAGCTGATGAGTGTAGTGACCAGAGAGGGCGAGCGGCTTGCCCAGGGTCACACAGTTGGGGAGAAGCATGCCCGGCATGCGACTTCTTACCCTTGTCCCCCTCCATCGCCCCCCACCCCAGCTCCTGTTCCGTTCCCTTGCAGCTCCAGAAGATCCGGCAGGGTCTCCAGGAGCATCACAAGCAGGTAAGTGGGTCACCAGGACCCAAGGAGGGGTACGGCTCCCCTTCCTCGAAAGGCAGGGAAAAATAGGGCGAGAGGTCATGACCAGGCCTGGTTGTGGGGACCCTTGCGGGGACACCGGGGAGGCCTTTTTACCCCTAAGGAAGTGAGAGCCCTGGAGGGCTGCGGGCAGAGGGGGGCAGGACCTGACCTGGGATGCCCCAGGGATCCCTGGATCGCCCCTCCCCGTGCCCCCCCACCCAGGGAGTGTCTTCCTTCCTGGCCCGCTCCCAGCTCCCGGTGTGGCTCAGATGAAGCCAGGGCCCTTTCCAGCACTTTGGCGTCCGCTGCTTCCGCCCTGAGGGCCTGTCATGTGCCAGGCGCACCCGGATTACGGCCTTCCGGGCAACCAGGTGTTCTCGAGGGTGTCTCACACGTGAACGGGGTTGGTGGGGAGGCAGGTCTGCACGGGCCCGGGGAGGGGGTGCCGTCTCCCGGCACGGGGCGCCTTGCCCAAGCTGAAGCACGTCTTGCAGTCCTGCCTGTCCTCCTGCCACCTGGCCCCTTTCTCCTGGGTGCTGGCAGGACTCTCTGTCTGTGCCAGATGTGACTGGCAGAAGGCCAGGGCCGTGTCTGCAGCTCAGCAGGGCCCGGGGTGGGCAGCGCGGGGAACTGGGAGAGACGGATCCAGAATGAGGGGGGCCAGGAAGCATCCAGAACACGGTTATCCATTCAGCAGTCCTCTAGCCATTACCTCCTTGCCAAGTGCCGTTGTAGGCGGCAGGGAAACCGCGGAGAAGGACACAGGCAAACCTCTGCCCTTGGGGTGACAGGAGCTTGGTAAACAGAAGTGTCAGATGGTGAGGGCTGGGCAAGGTGCAGGGATGGATTCTGCACAGCCCCAGGGGACACGGGGGAAGGGGTGGGAGTGCAAGGCCTGCTGAGAAGGTGACATTTGAGCAAACTCTTGAAGGATCACAGAGGGCATGCAGCTCCCTTGGATGGGAGGCGCAGAATGGACAGAGGGCACAGCCCGTGCAAAAGTCCTGGGGCATGACAGCACCTGCTGTGTTGGAGGGACAGAGAGGAGGCCCCTGTGGTTGGAGCAATGAGGAGGGGACAGGGCAGGTGCCCTGGCATCTTGGGGGCCGTGGAGCGGACTTGGGCTTTTCCACCGGGGAGCTAGGAGTCCTTAGGGGTAGGCGTGGGGGACCTGACTTGTGCGCACAGGCGCCCTCTGGAGGAGAGAGTCTGGGCAGGGCGGGAGAACAGGACCATCTAGGTGAGGAGCTGGTGGTGAGAACAGAGGAGATTGTGAGCTCAGGGGTTTTCGGAGGGGTGGGTTTTGCCCCAGATAGCCGCTGTTCAACCCAGGGGCCTTGCTGGCCCTGGCGTCCCGCCGAGACTCCCCTCTGTCCTCTCCCCTCTGTCTCAGCTCCTTGTTTTCCCAGCCTCCCCGCCGTGCATTTAAAATCCCAGCAGCCTTCCGTGGCCCTGCCTGCTCCACGAGTGCTCCCCGCTCCCTGGGGAGGGCCAGCCAGCCAGCAGGCAGGAGGGAGCAGCGCTTTTCATGCTGAGTTCGTTCAAGTGCCAGTAAATTGCGCATTAACGAGCCAGGGCGGATTGGGGAAGGCTCCCCTGGGTCTGTGCTGCTGGGAGGCGCAGCTGGGGAACCCATCACCGGCTGCCCCAGGAGGCAGCCCCCCCAGCCGTGGGCTCAGAGAGGTGGGGGGGTCCCGCTGCCCGGCCCCTCTTCCCTCGCCATTCTGCCTGCCTGCCCAGGATGCAGGAAACACGGCCTGGCCCCTGGTCCTCCTGACTTGGGAAAATTGGCTTTGCTACCGTGGGCCTTTGTTTTCTCCTCTGCAAAATGGGAATGCCAGGAGTTCCTGGGAGCTGGGGCCGACCGCAGCTGGCCCTCAGGCTGCTTCCTTCCTTCTTTCTTGTGAATCAGGATTGTCCCCAGGCCTGGGGAGTTTGCCTTGGTCGGGCCCACTCTGGGGAGCTCCCTGGCGTCCACCACCAAGGGGCGTGCTTCCTTGAGGCCCAAGGGCGAAGCTTAGGGCACATAGATCTCTGGTGGCCATGGGACACGTGCGTTATTTAAACTGAAGTTGACCTTCAAACCAGCAGCGTTCGGCGTGCTCACCAGCCACGCGAAGCCAGCAGCTACCGTGTTAGACAGGCCTAGAACGTTCCCGCACTCACTAAATAGAGCTGCACACGCGCGTCCCCATAGGGCTGCTCATCAGACCCAGAAGCTCGGTCTCCCTGTTCTGGATTTCTGGGGACACTGGCCAGGAGGCTCCCATATCGCCGACACTGCCCTCTGCCCGGCCACCAGGCACACACTGGGCACCTGTGCTCTTGGCGCCTGTGCCATCCATGTTGGCGGCCACTGGGCCGACGTGGCCGTTGAGCACTTGAGTGGGGCTGGAGACGTTGCATTTTTAACCGGACTTCACTGTGTATCGAATAACCATCTGTGGCTGGTTGCTGCGTCTCGAGGAAGGAGCGTGTCTTCTAAAGTCACAGGCCGATGCCTGCGGGTCAGATTGGGGGACACTTAGAGCCCTCAAGCCCTTCGAGGCCCATGGAAACTCTTCACTTAGATTTGGAATTGCTGCTAGTCACGTGGCCTGATTTTTAAGTATAAAGGGCTGTGACCCTCCCACGGGGTCCCCTATTGTCCTGCTACTGGCCCTCCTCCGCGAGAGGTGATTACTGGTTTCTGAGTGTCCTCCCGACACTTAAGTTCAGATGTCGGTACACAGAACAACACGGGTACTGACGACTTTGCTTCTCGAAGCCATTTTAAGCAGAGGGGTGTTGAAGCTTTTGCCTGCTTGCTTGCTTTTTAAAGATTTTATTTATTTGAGAGACAGAGCATGAGTGGGGGGAGGGGCAGAGGGAGCAGCAGGCTCCCCACTGAGTAGGGAGCCAGACAGGAGGCTCATCCCTGGATCCCAGGATCATGACCTGAACCGAAGGTAGAGGCTCCACTGACTGAGCCTCCAGGCGCTCCAAGGCTTTAGTCTTCAAACCTCCTAAGAAAAGCAGCTGGAGGGGAACGCAGATGGGACCCCGCTTTCTACCCCTTGAGGGTGATGGCCGGCCTTCAGGGTTTGGCTGCGGAGTTCTGAGTATGAAAAACTAACTGGCTCTAGGCTCCGCATCATCGTGAATCCACCCCCAGAACCTTCAAAGCAGGCCCGGTGTCGTGGTCCCCATTTCACGCACTGGGAAGCCAGCTTGCTGGTTGAGGTGTGCACTCAGGCCTCATGACAAAGGCTTAGCTGGGATGTGTCCTCCCCCTGCTCCTTCCCCATCCAGACGGAGAACTTCCTGCGGACAGTGGAGACCTGGAGCCAGGCCCTGGGATTCCAGCCTGCGGAGGTGGGTGCCTGGGCCCTGGAGGAGGGAGGGGACCGGCTCTGACGCACAGCCTCCATCCCCTGGCAACCCCGCACTTTGTGGGACAGGCCAGCCCCGAGACTTCCCTGCATCCAGAGGCCGAGACCCCACAGCCCTCCGGGCTCCAGGGACCACCCTTCGAAGATGTCCTGGCCGCGAGGTCCTCAGACTGGCTGAGGCAGCCCTACAGAGCGGACGCCGGGCCCCCCACGCTGGACACGCAGTCCCCCTGGGACCCCAAGCCCCGGTTTTGGCAGGACGTTCTGACCGAGCAGCTCTGGCAGATCTTTGCGGGAACCCACAGGAGGGACCAGCGCCGCAGGAGTGAGTCTCCCTGGGGGTGGGGGATGGCGGCGGCCTGGGGCTGTGTCGGGGACAGCCTGGGGACAGCACCACTGAATCATGTTGTCCTACTCCCCCCTGCCCCCCCCATCCCAGCAACAGAGCAGTTGCCAGGCCTGGTGAGTAACTGTGGTACCCTGAGGAGGGGGGGGTCCTCAGATTGGGGTGTCTGGGTTCCTGTGAGGTGGTCCACAGCTTCCGTCCTCCGTCCCGGGTGCCCTGAGAGGACTCAGGCCAGTGCCCAAGATGGGACTTGGGGCTGTTGACAAGTCTTAAGTCTTATCTACACTGCCTGGGCCTCCCCGAGGTTTTCTGGGTCTAAGACAACTGAACTGGGGTGCCTGGGTGGCTCCGTGGGTTAAGCCTCTGCCTTCGGCTCAGGTCATGATCTCAGGGTCCTGGGATCGAGCCCCCTGTCGTCAGACTCTGCTCAGTGGGGAGCCTGCTTCCCCCCTTTCTCTCTGCCTGCCTCTGCCTGCTTGTGATCTCTGTCTGTCAAATAAATAAATAAAATCTTTGAAAAAAAGACTGAACTGAACTTGGTCTGAACTGATCGCCCCAATTCCCGTGGACAGGAGAGCCAGGAAGCAGGACCACAGGACTCAGGACTGGAACCACGGAGCAGAGATGCTTTGGGTAATCCCAGTGTGGTGAGGGGGCACGATGGGGGGTGGTGGAGCCTGCCCCTGAGAAGCCCACACCTGCCATTCATCTGCCTTGTCTCCACCCAGTGCCCAGCCCACCCGAGCCCTCCCCCAGCTCCCCCGAGGGCTCCGGAGAAGAGAGCACAGAGCCAGGCCTGTCAGGCCTGGACACCGAAGGGATGCTCTCCCTCCGCATGGCCCAGGTGAGGCCCCTTTCCGAGCTGCAGCCTCCATGAAGGCTGAGAGGGCTGGGGCGGAGGGAGCTGATAAGGCTCCGCATGATCCGGGTCCCACCGCAGGAGCCTGCTGGGAGAGCCTACCGGTTCCTGAAGCCCATGTGAGTCTCTGTGTTGTCCCTCCTGTCATGTACCTCTGTCCCTGGCAGAGGGGACAGGAAGAGTGTGTCTCCTCTCTACCCCACCACCCTGCTACTGTCCTCGATACCCAGAGCTGAGGGGGCTGAGTAGTTACGGTCAGGCCAGCGTCACCGTCTCTCCCCACATGACTAGTTCTGGGTTCCAGGGATTTGAGGAGAGAACTCCCATGGAAAGAGGGTGTTGAAGGAGATCCAGACCATCCCAAGCATGTGGTTGGAGGCTGGCAGAGCCCAGGGGGGATGAGAAGGCTTTCCTGGAGGGAAGGGGCATAATGGTTAGGGTCTTGACAGATGAGTAGGAGTTTGCTAGAATGGGGCAAAGCATTCTAGGTGGAAGGCAGTGATGTTTGGTTCTAGGAGAGGGAGAATCCTCGAAGGGGCTTCCCCTGGGGGAAGTCGGTGTAGTTGGGAAGCCGAGCCTGAGTGAAAACTTCTGAAGAATGAAGCTCCTCAGGCTTGGTGGAGGGGCCCCTGCGGGCAGAGAGACTCACAGGCAGGCTGGTGACCCTGAGGCCTCCCCTCCCAAGATGCTGGGACCCTGAGGACTTCGAGGACACGTGGAAGAGACCAGATGCCTTGCCCTGGCAACCCCAGAAGGCGGCCATCCCGCACGGAGCGGAGAAGATGCGGACGCTAAAGCACGGGGAGCCGGTGCTCGCCACGGCCGTCAGCAGCTGCACGCAGCACACGTTCACCTGCGGCCGCGGCGGCGTCAAAGTGTGGAGCCTGGTGGGCGGGGGGCTGGAGGACCGGCGCCCCGAGAGCCACCTGCGTGTACAGGTAGGAGAGGGGCTGGCTCTGGGGGCAGAGCTCGTGGGAGCCGGAAGAGCCCCGGCCACCGCAGAGGACGGTCACCTGCACCCATGCCGCCCCAGACCCCCCAGGCCTACCTGCGCACCTGCCTGCTGTCCCCGACCAGCACGACCCTGCTGACGGGCGGCCACAACCTGGCCGGCGTGAGCGTGTGGGACCTGACCGCGCCCTCCCTGCGTGTGAGCGGCGAGCTGCCCTGCGCAGGCCTCACCTGCCAGGCCCTGGCCTTCGGCCCCGAGGCCACCCTGGCCTTTGCGGGCTTCACCGACGGCACAGTCAGGATCTGGGACTTGCGGGACCAGAGCATTGTCAGGTGAGGCCCAGGGGTGCGTGGGCTCATCCCAAAAAGCCCCTTCCCACCCCCGGCCCCGAGCAGGGATGCCGCGGTCCGAAGGCTAAAGCCCCTGACTGCTTCGGTTTGCGTTTGAGAGAGTGGGGGGCCTGAGTTCAGATTGTGGCTGGCCTCCGTTTCCCCATCGGTCACCTGGGTGTGACTGGCTGGGTGGTGTTCCTGGGGCCCAGGCTCAGAGTCTCGGCCCTGCCCCCTTGCCGATACCCCTTCTGGCCAGGGACCTGCCGGGGCCCCCAAACGGAACCAAGAGCATTGCTGTCAAAGACCAGAACATCTGGACGGGGGGGCTGGACACCTGCCTGCGGTGCTGGGACCTGAGGACCCCCGGGGAGCCCCTGGAATACCAATTCGAGTCTCAGGTGTGTGGGCTGGGCTGGGCCTTGGGCTAGAGAGGAGGTGGATGTTGGGAGGAGGGAGGTAGTGAGACCCCACGTCTGATCGGTGCTGGCAGGAATGGGGCAGGAGAAATGGCCTCCCCCCGGGCCCCGATAACATTAGACGTGTCTATGCTCTGTACTGGGTGCCCGTAGCCCCATTTAGTCTCTGCAATACTGCTTAAGGCAGAGAGGACCAACCCACTTTACAGATGAGCAGACTGAGGCCCAGAGGTGTGAAGTTGCTCGTCAGGGCCAGGAAGCCAGGAAGCTGGCCGGAGGTCAGCCCCCAGGGCAGGTCCCTGTGCCCCTACCACCTCCCAGGCCCGGCCGGGACCTGACCGGCCTCTTCCCTGCTGCCCGCCCCCCCAGATAATGAGCCTGTCCCCCAGTCCCCAGGAAGACTGGGTGCTGGTGGGCACAGCCAGTGGCCAACAGTGGCTACAGCCCACCCGAGGGGGCCAGAAGCACATGGTGGGGTGTAAGGACGGCACCATCCTGGGTCTCAAGTTTTCCCCATTTGGTGAGTGGCCGGGAGCGGGTGGGGGAGTCCCCTGTCGCCCCCAGCCTCCCCTGGGGTCCTGCCCCACCCTCCCTAAGCCCCCCTTGCCCTTCATCAGCAGAAACCACTCAGTGATGCTCTCCACGGGGGCATGAGGGAGGTGGAGTCTCCCTCTGTGCCCCAGGTCCCCAGAGGCCCTGCCCACAGCTGCCAGGTTTCCCACGACCCTGTCCCCTCCTCCCCCTCCCAGGCCAGTGGTGGGTGAGCGTTGGGACGGATGACCTGGTCAGCATCTATGGCATGCCCGCGGGGACCATGGTATTCCAGGTACCACCGTGGGCCAGACGCGGGGCAGGGGGCAGTGCTCAGCTCCGGGTGCTGGGTGCACGGCTCCTGAGAGGGACCAGGCTTGAGCTGCGGGGCAGAGGGTAGGGGCAGGGGTGGGTGAGCTCCCCTCAGCTCATCCTGGCCTTCCACCTCCCCAGGTGCCTGAGACCTCCTCCATCCTGTGCTGTGATGTGTCCCGCAACAACCGCCTGGTCGTCACGGGGTCGGAGGACCACGCCGCGGTGTACCAGATCACCTACTGAGGGGCCTGGCCCTGTCGTCCTGACTTGGGACCCTTTTTTTTTTGTCCTTTGCCCCCAACAAGGTGGAAGGGTGTGGGGGGGGGGCCAGGTCTCTTCCCCACTGCACAGGTAGTAAAGCAGTTCGAAGAAGCAGAGTGGGTCTGGGTGCGTCCTTTCCTGCCGCCCGCCCATCCTGTAGCGGTTTGGGAGGACTTGGCCGGCTGGGTCTCCCAGCCCGGAGCCCACACACACAGAGACTCTCCTCGAGCCGCGGACCCCTGTTGGGAGTGGGGGTGCCCATGCACCAATTTCCCTGTCCCACTGAGCTCATCCCCCTCACCTCCCAGAGAGGGGGTTTCCGATCCAGGGATGGGGTCCCCCCCTTCCCAAGATACCCAGGTGCATCTCACCTGGGGGTGAACCCATCCCTCAGGGGAGACACGTGGCAATGTCTGTGGACACTGGTCATCATGACTTTAGAGGGGTGCTGCTTGGCCCCCCAGTGCCCGGGACGTTTCTCCCCCCACCCCCCAGAGAGTGATGGGTCCCAGTGTCGGCAGTGCCCTGCAGGAGAGGGTCGCTGACAGCTTCTCATCCAGCCTCTCTGTGCTGGGCGGCTCTCACACCTTTGCTTACCTGTCCCTCCAGGAGAGGTGTCCCAGAAGGTGCCCACCGCTCTGCTTTCTCTACCCAGAGAATTACCCTCTCCTCAAAGAGTGTCTCCAAAACTCCACCTGAGTGTGACTTGTTTCCTCTGGGGTCCCCACCATCTCCCATCTCCGTCCGGGAGGTTCCCAGCAGCATCCCGGCTTCACACCCAGCCCCTCCACTGCGGCCCAGGCTCACAGGAGCTTCCAGAACACAGACCCGAGTATATGGCTCTGCTCCGTGTGCCCCCGGACCCCCGCCCCCCCCCCACTGGCAACCCCCCCCCCCCCCCCCCCCCCCGCCCCTGCTGGCTCCTGGCCTCCCGCTGACCGTGCCCCCAGGCTGGCCCCTTGTTCCAGGAGGAGGAGTACCCGGCCCGCCTGGTTTCCACCCGGCCGGCCGCACTCCTCCTCTCCACGCCTTTGCCGCTCCCTCTGTTCCTACACGGACCTGCACGACCCCCACAATGGCCGTTCTCCGGGTCAGCTCTCACTCACCGTCCCCTCCTCTGGGACCGTGGGCTTCGCTCAGCCCCTCAGGGTGGGCCTGGAATCATCCGGGGGTCTCCAAGGCAAGCACCCCAAGAGCCATGTGCTCCCCTATGTTCCACGGCCCCTTGTACGTGTGCAGCGTCTTGGGAGGACTCTGTCCAGAGAGCGGCCAGTAAGAGATCCAGGCAGCTCTCTCTGGGGCCAGAGCCCCGAGCGCCTGTGTGACTTCCTCCCCCTGTGACGCTAGACCCCCAAGCTGTATGTCGTGACGGCAGAAAGTCCACCATCCTGGAGCCCCGGGTGTCTACCGGGAGCCGAGCCCCACCAGCCCGGAGACAAGAGTGAGCGATCAGGGTCCATTGTGTTCAGCCACGGAGGTCCGCGGCTGTCCCTTAAGCCGTGCTGCCCTGTACCACGCCAGCTGCTCACGGCGCACCCCGCGCTGAGGCAGGACCGGTTCCTTCATCATCCAGGAAAGGAACGGGAGGCCGAGAGGAGGAGAGCCACTCACCCGCAGCCACTCACCCCTCCCCAGTAACGGTGTGCGAGAAAAGCCATAGTCGCTGGCTCTCCAGCCCAAGAGAGAAAGGCAGTTGTGATAAATACATTTATTTCCCCAAAGTGCACCTGCCCATCCAGCCCCACGTCCAGCAAGGGAAGGTGGGAGGGAGTCAGCCAGAGGGCAGACGAGACTTAGCACTCACAGGTATGAATGGAGAGGGGGTGTCGGGGTCTCTGTCCAGGATGCCCCTTCCCCAGGAGCAGGGCCAGGGGTGCTGGGAGATGGCGGGGGGTCTCAGTAGACCACCTCATACACGGTGGCCTTCTTGTCCCCTGAGCCTGTCACAATGTACTTGTTATTTCCAGAGATGTCACAGCTCAGCACGGAGGATGATTCCTTGGACTGTGGGCAGGGACGGGGAGAGGGCGAGAAGGGGGAGGTGAGACGGGGCCCTGCACAATGTTCAGAGGGAAGAGGCAGGGCGACTGGGTAAGAGCCTGCCCGCAAGGATGAGCCGGGGCCAAGACGGGACACGGGACACAGGAGCCCATGGTGGGGCGCCAGGACTCTCCCAGTTGGGGGAAAGGAGGATGACACATGTTTCCGGAAGAAGGTCCACTAGAATCGAGCCTCTGGACAGGTGACAGTGCTCCTGGGAAGGGCAGGACCTCTGTGTTCTTGACCCCGAGAGGGATGGAACTGCAGCCCTGCCCCTTTGGAGGAAGCTCAGAGAGCGTGGGCAGTGGGCTTGAGGCCACACAGCACTGCAGAGGGCCAGCTAACGCTCACGGCACAATGACCAGTGGCGCCGAACCTTCCCTGAAAGGGCCCAGCACGAAGTTCTCAGGCTGGTCCAGATCCATCTCTAGCCAGCAAGTCCAGAGGCCAAATCTGTGTCACATGATTCCCCTTTTGTTTTCCTGCCCTTAAAAAATGTAGAAGTCCCCCCATACCCACTAGGATGGCTGGGACCAAAAAAGACACACTAAGTGTCGGTGAGGATGTGGACAGTTTTGAGCCTGCAAGTGCTATGTTTCCATCGACAGGTAGACAGATAAACACCGCTAGGTCTGTCCCCACGCGGAAACACCGTCCAGCCTCAGGAAGGGAAGGACCCTGACCCCTGCCATCACGCGGAGGGACCCCGAGGACACGGGGCTCAGTGAGAGCGGCCAGACCCAGAAGCTCTCGTCCCGCAGGACCCCACTCCCGGGAGGGCCCCAGAGGAGTCCCGTCCACACAGACCAGAGAGGAGAGGGTGGGAGGCAGGGCTGGGGCAGGGGTGGGGAGTCCGTGCTTCGTGGGGACAGAGTCTCCGTGTGGGGGGATGGAAAGTTCTGGAAACGGGTGGTGGGGGTGGCTGCAGGATGGTGCCTATGCACTTAGTGCCACTCAACAGTACACTTGAAATGGCTAAGATGGCAAATTTTACGTCTTAAAAAGTTAAGTACACAAATAATTAAAAACAAAAAAAAAGAACCCAGGCTGCAGGCAGATACGGCCCGCGGGCCAGTGCGCAGACCCTGCCTTAGTGCCTGCTGGCTGGGGCTGGCGTGGGAGGACGGATGGGAGGACCCGGGGAAGTTCTCCGGTTTGCCCCCCCAACGAGGCCACCCTGGGGCCCCAGGCGCGTGGCGACCTGCCCGGCGCTGCCTGCCCGCCCGACGCTGTGCTACCTGGAAAATGCTGGCCCCGTACGGCGTCCTCCAGGCGTTCAGCAGGTTGTCCTTCCCGGTGCTCACAAACCAGCGCCCTGGGGAAGGGAGGCGGGGCGTGTTGAAGACGACCGGGGGCTGGCTGCTCCCTTTCTGGCGGGGGAACACTGGGCCCCCCGGGGCTCCACCTGGCCTTTGAGCAGGGGTGGCCCCCAGGAGAGGGCGGCCGGATAAAATCTGGGATGTCCGGTTACGCTTAAATCTCCGGAAAAAAATCATAAATCGCTTTCATTACAGATGCGCCGTATCTTACGATTTATTATTTATTTTTAGCGTATGTGTGTGTCCTGGGCAATCCTCAGGACATACTTACACTAAAAATCATTTGGCTTTTTTTTTTTTTTCAAGTGTAAGTATATCTCACGCACAGTTTAGGATCTATTTGTGCGAACAGACAAGTGCGATACTTGGGAAAAACTTAAACTAACAAATGATCTGCTAAGACTCAAATCCTACCGGCATCCTGCGTTTGGCCATGTGGGCTGTCTGTGGTGTGCTGGTGTTGGCAAGCCCGCCCCAGCGCCCTGGAGCCCTGCCCAAGCCCGAAGACCCACCGCAGGAGGCAAATTTGAGGGCGAGCACGCAGCTCTCGTGCAGGTGCAGCTGGTACTTCTCGGGCTTGCGGACGTGCAAAACCTCCACGTTGCTGCTCTCCATGCCCACGGCCAGCCAGTCCTGGTTGGGGCAGTGGCCCAGGGAGAAGATCTGGGGGATGCAGAGGGAAGAGGGGCGATCAGAAGCCCCTTCAGATGGTGGAGGACGCCCAGGAGGGGAGGGGAGAGGTCCAGTGCTCTCTCGCCGCAGCCCCGCACGGAGAGGCAGCTGGCCCAGGGCCTGGAACGCAGCAGGCAACTGCGTGTCGAATCATTAATATTAATCAGAATTACACGGAACCCTGGGGCCTCACATCCATTATCTGCTCCGAACGCACAACAGCTCTGGGAGGGAGGGAAGTGGGGAGAGCATGAAGCCGGGCGAGGACAGTCGTCGTGTCCCCCCCGCCCCCCGCGCCCCCGCGAGCAGATGGTGGAAGCAAGCTGAGACCCCAGCAAGCTCAAGGTCATGGATCCGTAAAGGATCGGGGCCTTCGGACTCCCAGCTTGGAGCTCTCCCCGCCTGCCAACGCGTCCTCTGACTTTGAGCTGGAAGAGCTCAGTGGCCTCACCCTGCCGTGCCCAAGGCCAAGTGAGGCACAGGGGGGTATAAGGCCCTGTTCCCCCCAGAAACTTCTCAAAGTCTTACTGAGAGGACACTTGTGGGAGGAACCATAAACTGAGAGCAGAGAGAAGACTGGGAGGGCTTACAACTTCTTTCCTGGCCATATAGAAGTGTTCCTGTATAAAGACAGGGGGCGGGGCACGTGGGTGGCTCAGTGGGTTAAGCCTCTGCCTTCAGCTCAGGTCATCTCAGGGTCTTGGGATCGAGTCCCACACCAGGCTCTCTGCTCAGGAGGGAGCCTGCTTCCCCCGCCTCTCTGCCTGCCTCTCTGCCTACTAGTGATCTCTCTCTCTCTCTCTCTCTCTGTCAAATAACTAACTAACTAAAAGACAGGGGACTCCACGGGATGGGTGACACTCACCATGGGATCCCCAGAGAACCTCCCATCTAAGTCTCAGGGACGAGGGATGGATATGTCCCCCTGCACCCTGACTTCCTTATCAAAGCAACTTTCAAGCTGAAGAGAAGAGAAGGTAGAACCAAAGGAGTTTGGGAGTTAGCTACCCCCAGTCTTCAAGGAAGGGGGTAAAATGGAGATGGGTTTTGAAGTATGAGTAGGAGCTCACCCATTTGGCAAAAGGAACAGGAATGCATGTCAGCTAGAGGGAACCAGCTGTCAGAAGAGAGGTCGAGGTGTGGCAGGGCATGCTGTGCCTGAGACTAGAGCATGGAGGCCTTAAATGTCAGGCCAATGAGCTGACGCCCTGCCCCCAAGGCAGGGGGAGAGAGGATCTGGGTGACTCTGCTCAGCCCTGAGGAGCCCCCTGGTTCTGTTCGGCCCCTTCACCACATCGTTCAGCCTGGACGCCCACGATGCCGTCAACAGAAACCTCTCTGCCCAACTCCCATGTCAACCTCTACCTGTCCCCCCGATCAGTGGCTTCCCTATGGCGAGCCCCAGGGGTGGTCAGACACTCTTGGTAGGGCCAAGAGATTGAAGGCCAGGAGGAGAACGGAAGGAATGGGGGAGTGGCTTGGCACAAGCATCTGGGAAAACGATCTGAGGGTCTTAGTAGGCCCACAGCTTAAAAATCAATCAGTTCCTTTGTGCTTCCCTCTGTCCCTGGAGAATTTAGGGGGAAGGCCTGTGGATCTGTCCGAAGGACAGACAGCAGGCCTTTGGTCCCACTCGGCCTGTGGAAATGAGTGCCTTGGGTGGGGAGGAGGGGTCTCCGGATTCCTGAAACTTCTATGACCCTCCCAGCCAACCCACTGCAGCACCTGGGAGCTGAAGTCGTGCTGCTGCAGCTGGCGGCCCTCCCGCAGGTCCCAGCAGCGCACCGTGTTGTCCAGACCCCCCGTCCAGAGCCGAGTGCCGTAGTCGGAAATGTCGATGCAACTGGCGCCGTCGGTGTGGCCCTGGAACTGCCTGCAGGGAGAAGGGCCAGGGTCCTTCGAGGAGTGGGGCCCTCCCCGGGCACTCCTCTGCCCCCCACAGCGTACAAGCCAAGGCGGGTGTGTGTGTGTGTGTGGAGGGTCGCGATGCCCACCTGACCATGGTCTGGTTCTGCAGGTCCCAGACCACGATGTTGCCGTCGCTGCAGCAGGAAAAGCAGACCTTGGCGTCGGGGCTGACCGCCAGGGCGTAGCAGGCGGGAGCCGAGGAAGTCAGCTCGGCCTTGATGCGCGGGGTGGGCGCCGCCAGGTCCCAGATGGACAAGGTGCTGGCCTCGCCTCCCACGATCAGACTCCGGCCGTCGGGCAGCAGCTTGCAGGAACGAATGTAGTTGTCCCGGTTCTGGGACGGAAGACAGGCGACAGGCGAGGGTGTAGGCCTGGCCCTCCCGCCCGGCCTCCTGGTGGCCCGCGCCAGGTCGGCTCTCCGAGGCTGCGGGTCCCGCCCCGGTCTGGCCCGCGAGCCCCGCCTCCGCCAGACGAGCCACGCCCCGTCTGACCCGCGAGCCCTGCCTCCACCGGACGAGCCCCGCCCCGCCTGGCCCACGAGCCCCGCCTCCGCCGGACGAGCCACGCCCCCGTCCCCCGCAGACTCCCGGGCTCCGCCCCATCGGTCAAGCCCCGCCCCCAGACGGCGGGCCCCGCCCTCACCAGGCAGTCGAGCTGCGCCACCGGGGTCTTGGCGCCCGGCTGCCCCACGTCCCACACTTTGACGCAGCCCTTGCCGCCCGTGTACACGTGCTGCGTGGAGCCGCTGATGGTGACGGCGCAGACCACCTCGCCGTGCGCCAGCGTGTGCAGCTGCCGCGCGTGCCGCGGGATGCCCGCGCCCACCAGCGCGTCCGAGGGGAAGGGCACCGGCTGCATCTGCCCGTCGGCGGACACGTGGAAGGAGTAGGCCCTGCGCCTCAGGAGCAGGAGGACAGCCGTGATGCGGGGGAGCGGCCCGCTCGCCGCGCCCTCGCCCCCGCCTCCCTCCCACTGCCCGGTGCCCCCCTGCGTTTGGGGAAGGAACCCCGTGATCACCGGTGACCCAACAGCGCGGTACAAGAGAGGGGGAGTCCTAGCCCTCGCCCGGTGCAGAGTAAGTGCTGCGTAGAGGGGACCCAGGGAGATGCTGGGAGAGCTCCAGAGAATGGGACCCAGGGGTAGCCACCAGCCACAGGGGCCAATCAAATGTCAGTACATGTACAACTTCAGTTCCTCCATGGCAAAAGCCACAGGTGGCCGGCAGCGATGGCAATCACTGGACAGCTGTACGTCCAGAGCATTCCCACCGCTGCAGAAAGTTCTGGGTACTCAGGGCTGGTTCCATCTCTGGGTCCACGCACTGCAGGGTGGGCAGCCGTACCCCCGGCCCCCACCCACTAGGGGTCAGACGTGGGTGTGGCAACCACAAATATCACCAGAAGTGCCAAATGTCCTGGGCTGGGGCGGGGGCAGGGCAAAATCCCTCCCCTCCCGTTGAGAGAGAGTGGTCTCCATTTGGCTTGTTACACACCTCTCTCTCCAGAGAGCTGCTCAAAGAGACCTTCCGGAAAGGCAGCTGGGGAACCCCAGCCCCCACCCCACAATGGGGGCCCTGAGCCAATACTCACGGCTTTCCGCCAGGGATAGTGGGCAGGGAGGAGGAGATGGACGACCCTCGGAGATGCGGATGACACTCAAATGCCATCTGCCAAAATGCCAGAGGGGGTGTCACGGGTCAGGAGACTCCAGCCCACCTGTGCCATCCCCCAAGCTCACCTGCCATACTTCTCCGTTTATCAGAGGACCCCAATCTGTTCATGCGCCCCTCCCCAGAAGGCCAGAGATGCTCTGTCCTCCACCCACACTGCAGCTAGGAGAGCGGAGGCTTTCACTTGCGGGAACCCCAGAGTCTCTGCCCAGGGAATCCTAGAACCGCAGAGTCATAAGGACCCTGAATGGGACCCTCAGCCCTGTGGCTGGGGCTCTCTGCTCCTTACAAGGCAGCATAGTCACTGTTGCCTCTGCCGGTTATAGGTGCTTCTCTGTATGAAGCTTGCGGGCTACTGAGACCCTCAGATCAGCTCCCCACATGCACATTGACTTGCTAAGCCAGATTCCCATCCCTTTTCCTATTCCCTTGTCTTCCTTACGTAAGTGGTTTCTCGTCCTGGCCCCCAGCCCCTGCACCCTGCTGGTACCTCCTGGTGCCCCCACGCCAAGGACTCACCATGGGGGACCGTCCATACACTACAGAGCCGCTGACCTGGGGGGACAGGTGGAGGCTGACGTAGGAGCTGGGTACAGAGAGGTCCCCATTAAGGGCGCTGTGGGAGCTCAGGCTGAAGGACGTGGTGAAGGGACTAGACAGCGTGAGGGGGCTCCGCAGGGCTGAGCAAGAAGAGACAAAGGTCTTCAGACACCTCGGGCCCAGATCCCGCCTTCCACAGCCTTGGCTGGTCATTCGGGGCTGCTGTGCTCTGGTCCGGCATCCACCACAGCCTCTCATGTTTCCACATGTTTGAGAATATATTGTTCCCTCTGGCTGACATGCTGTTCCCTTTCCTTCCTCAGCGGCTAAACTCCTACTCACCCTTCAAAACCTAGACCCAGGGGCGCCTGGGTGGCTCAGTTGTTAGCCGTCTGCCTTTGGCTTAGGTCACGATCTCAGGGTCCTGGGATCCAGGAAGCCTGCTTCTCCCTCTCTCACTCCCCCTGCTTGTGTGCCCTCTCTCACTGTCTCTCTCTCTGTCAAATAAATAAATAGAATCTTTAAAAGAATTTTTTTTTAAAAACCAAGAACCTAGACCCAATGTCCAACCATATCTCAAGAACATCACTGAGCCTCCTCACCCCACCCCTCACCTCTAACCTTCCCTCCCTCTACCCTAGCCACAATCACACAGGACGGCCAGTTTTGGGGTCTGGGTCTCCTTCCCCACTATCTAGGAGCATCTCGAGGGCAGGCTCCAGGGCCATAAGACAGAAAAGGGGAACATGGTCATCCCGACATTAACGATGGGGAACCTGAAGCTCAGAAAGGTTGAGCCACTTGCCCACGGTCACACAGCTGCTGAGTAGCCAAGGCTGGCCTCAACCCCAAGGCGGCCTGACTCCGAAGCCCGTCTTGCCAGGGCTCACTAGGCTAAAGCTCTTGAGTAAATCACTTCCCCTCTAGGCGTCAGCTTCCCCACCTGTCAACCCAAGACCGTAAGGAGAGAGAGGTCCAGAGGGAGTCAGTGTTGGGCTCAGAGGCATGGAAAGGGCCAAGGCCATGCCCGAGCTGGATTCAAACCTCCTGCTTCCCCCACTCCCTACCATTTTCTAGAACAACCCCCCCACCCCCGCCAGAAGAGACCTGTTTTGACAGGCCCCAGCAGACGCTCACCAACACTGTCCGTGCAAGGCGCTGGCTTGGCGGCGAGCTGGCGGAGGTGCCCGGCTGAGCTGGGCCCGGGGGTGGATGCATCCTGGGGCGGGGAGGAGTCGCAGGACTTGGGGGCAGGAGTGCTGGCGGGAAGGTCGTTCTGGGGAGAAAGGTCAGGACTGAGGGCCCCCTGGCACCTGGCGCCTTGCAGCCCACGAGGGGGTGAGAAACTAGGTGAGAGGAGAGAGTGGGTATATCCCCGCTAGGCCAGGGCACCAAGCAGCGCCCCTCTGTGGTTTCAGGGGTGCGGGCCCCTCGGCTGGTCCCCTGAACACGGGGACAGGTGAGGGTCTGCACATGGGAGCACCAGGTGCACGTCTGAGCAGAAGGGGCGGGCATCTGCCCACAGGGCGGCTCACAGGCCGGGGAGGGGAGCCGGCACCCGCTGCCAGGCTGTGCTCCTGTATAGTAAGATACCCAGTGAGGAGTGCAGGTGTAGACTGGCCTTGAGCAGGGGCACGCCTGCAGGGAGAGGGGGACAGGAAGTCAGGAGGTTGTCCCGTCCTCTGGGGACAAGGAATGGGAAACTCCCGGGGGGGGGGGCAGATGAGCTCCTGGATGAAGGACCAGCACCCAGTACAGATGCCCGGCCCCCCACCTGCTCCCAAGGGTCCAAGGGTCGGGGTGTGCCTCCTCCCACCCCACCCCACCCCCACCCCGCCCCGCAGCTGTCTCTCTGGAGGGGAAGCTGGCCTTCAGGGACCAGCTCCCCCCTCCGCCCTCTTTCTGCTGCACCTCCTTGGCCTTTCAAGAACTTCCCAACCTTGTCCCCTCTTTCCACTAGACAATCCCACATTTTGTGCCCGCCACAGGCGCACACCCACGATGGGGTGTGGGTGGTGACCACGTGGGACAGGGAGGCCTGGGGGGGGGGCGCTTCTCTGGGAGAACAGAGCTGCCCCTCCCCCTCTGGTCTCCTGGAGTGGAGGAGGTCACCGAAGATGCCTCGGGAGCCCCAGCCTCTGTGGTTGCCATAGCAACCTGCTGGGAGGGGAGGCCTAGAAACCGACACACTGTCTGGGTAAGTGCAGGGCAGGGGTCTGGGGAAGATTTGGGGGAGGGAGGGGGTGGGACAAACGGACCCCAACTGTGAACGTTGTGGGGGAGCTCTTTGTGGAGGGGGGGTCCTACAGCTGGCACTGACAAGATTGTTCCCATAGTAATCCTCTTGCCTCTGGGGACAGGGACGGCAGCTCAGGTGGGGCTGGTGTGTCTCCAGCGCCTGGCAAAGACTTTAACACTCGGGGGGCTGGAGTGGCCCTCGAGAGAGCCTCCCTCCTCCAGCTCCCTGTGTTCATCTCCAGGGGGCTTTCTAGTTCTTGCGAGAGATGCCTGGCTTCTCTACAAGACGGTGAGTGGTCTCTTCCTACCCACAGCGCCAGTCCACTTGGGAAAGACACTCAGATAGAGGAGAGGCGGTGTTTCAGAAGGTGGCAAAGAATCTGAGCCAGGCTGCTTTCTGTCCACTCTGTATCCAGCATGGTGGCATCTGTTTCCAGGTCCCCAGGATGAACAAAGTGAGTTTCAAGGCCTCCCCTGCTCCTTACCAGGACAAGCTCCTTGGCTCTGGGGAGTGGGGAGCCGAGGCTGGAGGCCAAGGACGCTGGACTGTCCACGAGGTCCCGACGGGCAGGGACGCACATGGGTGCCTTTCCACATGGGGTGGTAGCTGGGCTGGGGGGCTCCGAGGGTTGGTCCTGGGTTCGACAAGGTGACGTTAAGTGGAGATGAAGTGGGTGAAGGAGGAGAGCCCCTCTCTATACCCCTCCCAAACCCCATCCCACACTCCAGACTGGGCACCTACGGTCCACCTTGAGAGGATTATGATCCCCCTGGCTCCATGCCTTACTTTACTCATCTGTAAAATGGGACTGATAGTTCCCAGCCCATAAGCACACAGAGCCGCGGCTACGTCAGGACTTGCTTTTGCCACCCGCCTCGAACAGATGGGGAAAAGTGAGACCACAGGAGGGGGCACACTCCCCCAGTCACACAGTGAGCCAGGGCTTAAAGTCACTTCTGCTGCCCATCCCCAGGGTCCTCTGGGCCTCAGTTTCCCCACCTGCACTATGGAGAGGAGGTCGGCCTGAGGTGTCTCCCTATCTCCTACTCCCCTTCTCCCATGCCACCCTCATCCCAGCCGTCCACGGGGGGATGGGGGCAGGACCCTTCCTTCCCCCTGGGCCCCCCAGCACTCAGGAAAACCTACTGCTCGCTGTGCCCCGACCTCCAAGTCCCGGAAGTCAGAGGTCGGACCCCGGCTCACCTCGTCCACCACCAGGTTGTAGTCACTCTTGTCTTCATCGCTCTCCTGGGGGGATACGGGGCGGAGGGGAGCTTACCCTGGCCGTGCCCCTGCTCCACGGCCTCTGACTCATTCTCGGGGGCGGGGGTGTACACAGGGCCAGCCCCGTCTGATCAGGAGTCCAGGGCTTCAGAGGCCCATTGGCTTGGTTTAGAAAGAAGGCTGCCATTTGCCCAGGTGCAGCGGGGAGGTGGGAGGGAGGGGAAGGGGGGGTCCCTCGTGGAGAAAAACGAGGGGGATGGAGCTGGGGGGCCCTGAGCGCCCCCCCCAGCCCTCCCTGGGTCTCAGTTTCCTGCTCGTGCAGGGAGGGGAAAGCCAGAGACCAGGACTCATCCACACCTGTCAGGATGGTCTGTCTTGTCTACCCATCCGCCAGAGACCTCACCCCTCCTTTCTCCTGGCCTTCAGCCTTGCCCTCTCCAGGAAGTCCTCCAAGCTTGCCCCGGAGGGATTTTCTTAACACCTGTCCCCACAATTATTCTACCTCCTTCTGCGGCTGCTCCCCATCGCCCTTGGGAGAAACAGTGCTGTCTGGGGTCACCCTCTGGTCTAGCTGAGAAGCAAGGGAAGACCAAAGCCTGTCGGAAGGCCGCATCTTCCCAGCAGGGGGGTGTTTCTTTAACCGCTCCGCCCAACCACCCCCAGTTCTCTTCTTTAAGACAGAAGGAGTTGCTGACACATAGAACAAGCTGTTATGATGGTTGAAGACCAAAGGCAGCTCTGGCCGAGACTGGGCCTGACAGGCGGCTGGGACCAGGGTGAAGCTGTCCCTACAGATGGGATAAGTGTCTCCTTGCCAGCCGCAGTCCCAGCCCCCACATTTCAGCAGGGGCCCTGGGTGCTAGAGGCAGAAAGTACAGGTGCAGTGCTCCTCCAGTGAGGGAGGGGGTCTGGGCCCGGGACAGCCCCCTGCAGCAGAGAGCACTCTGGGCCTCACAGAGAGGCAGGGGGAGGGGGAATTGTAGACAGGCTGGGCCAAAGCCAGGAGGTGGGAAAACGGATGCCCAGTCCCGATGCCCGGTCCCGAGGCTACAGAGACACAGCAACCAGAGCTGGGCTTCCCTGGCCCCACAGGGCTTCCCCGGCAATGGGGAGCTATGGAAGGCTGCAGAGTGAGAGTCGTGGCCAGAGCTGGGCTCTGGGAGGCTCTAAGGAGCCAGACTGAGGGCCCACCCAGTCTTCTGCTTGCCCCCCACTTACATAAGGTCCCGATAGATCCTTGTCCTCAGGTCGCTGCTTCCCACTGCCCCCTGGGCCACCCGGTCGCTCCTCTTCCACCACACTCTCAGGGGGTGAGGGGGACGCGCTCTGCAGAGAGATGAGAGCTGGGTGGGACGAAGGGTCAGGCTCCTGGGGCCCCAGACTCCATCCTGGCTGAGCCAAGACTGGGGGTCCCCAACACTGTTATGAGGATCTGTGCCTCAAGCTTCCCCATCTGGGAAATGGGACCTTCCAAGGCTGGACTCGATGTTAAGCCCTTGACTTAGAGAAAGGCCAAGTCCACGGCCACGCGCTGTGCTTGCTTTATTTCAGTGACACATGTGGCCAGCTTTCCACGTTGCCACGTCTCAACTTTCTTTCTTTCTTTTAAAGATTTTATTTATTTATTTGACAGAGAGAGAGAGAGATAGTGAGAGAAGGAACACAAGCAGGGGGAGTGGGAGAGGGAGAAGCAGGCTTCCCCACAGCAAGCTTGTGGGCAAGTGATTGTTAATCCCATGGTACAGACAGGGAAACTGAGCCTAAGGGAAGACAGGGCTGTAGAGTGAATTAGGAGCCGAGACAGGACTCAAAGCCAGCCCACACACGCCAACAATACGATCTCTGATAATAAAGAAATAAATCTCAAATAAATATTATGTTAAAAGAAAGAAAGAAAGAAAGACAGAAAGAGAGAAAGAGGGCCGCCTGGGTGGCTCAGGCATTGAGGGTCCACCTGGGGCTCAGGTCATGATTCCAGGGTCCTGGTATCAAGCCCCGCATCAGGCTCCCTGCTCGGCAGGACCTAAGCCAGCGCCCGGCCTGCCGCGAGTGCCCCCCGGGCTCTCTGGAGGACCAGCCCGTGTGTGTAAGGACACAGAAACCCACATCGCACACCAGGGTCTCTCGCCTCGGCCTTGTGGGGCCGCCACTGGCACGCTGGGGGGCTGAGTAGCATCTTGCCCCCCCATCCCCTCGATGCCTGGTGCTCCCCCAGTCACTAGAGCCACAGATGTCCCCACACAGGGCCTGGGGTCCCCAGGGGCATAATGTCTCATCTGACATCCCCTCTTTCCTGTGGGGCACACCTGACACCGGGGAGAAGCAGCCCTTCAAATTGAGGACAGGAGTCGTTTTAGGAAAGGGGACTTGGATGGGGGAGCCGGGGGGGAGCCACGGTCCCTTTCCTGGGTTGGACAGCATCCCCCACAGTTACGTGTCCAGCCAGAAGCTCGAGATGGGGCCTAATCTGAAAACAGGGTCTTTGCAGAAGTGATTGGTTCCTGTGATGTCCACTGCACGCTATCGCTGTGAGAGAGGGAGGCCTGGTCTCCAGCACATTCTGTCAAACAAGCAGGACCCCCGGGGGCACAGACTGCTACCTCCTGTCTTGGACTTGAACATGTGCGAACATGCGTTTTACATGTAACAGAGAGAGGGACAGACGCCCATCTCCGGGCGCAGCTGAGTCGGAGTGTCCCCACCGCGGTTCTCCAGATCTGGGCCTCCAGCTCCGCATCTGTGAAATGGGACCGTCGGAGGGCGGACTCAAGGCGGTCGCGGGCACCACGGATGGTGGTGCCTGCCGGGCGCGGGCGCAAGCTGGGACGAGCTCTGCGCGCAAAATGCGTTTGGATCTTGGAGCTTCGGCACCACGAAAAGAGCGTGACCTAGGCCGGCAATAACTGGTGCGCGCGACGGCTGAGACAGCCTGGACACGTGGTGTTAAGCGGAACAGACTCAGAGTTCACAGCCTCTGCCTTTTTTAAACCGGGCTCCTGGAAAACCCGCAAGTGCAAACTCGGTTGTCACGCAACTGCGTAGACGCGCCCGGCGCACGCGCACCAGAACAGCATCCGCCGGCAGGACGCGGGAAGCGGAATCGGTTGCGGGGCCTGCACCGCGTGTGGTTTTCTACACCGGATGCTGCGTTTTTATGCGAGACTGCACCGTGGGGGGCGCTGGGCCAAGAGACTTTTCTCTGCAACCTCCTGTGCATTTATAATTGTTCCAAAATGAAAACAGTTTTTTTAAAAAATGCCACACAGGACTCCCAGGCTCTACCGGGCAGCAGTCTGGCAGCTACTGCTGCAGGTAGGATGGACACACGACCGGACGGAAGGCTGCGGGGAATGCGGCCGCCCGCCCGCATTCGAGTATTCATTGCAAAAAAAAGACTCGAGCTGGAAAACTTTCGATCCGTAACACTCTCGCCTGAGGGGCACCTCCCACAACCACGAGGCTCCCAGGGGCCCAGCTGAAAGACCCGACGTGGGTCCGCTTCTGAGCACCGCATCAGCTCAGAACCACCAGCTTCAGCCACGTGCCCGTACAAAGCAAAGATCACCCAAGTTCCCCGCAGCCCTCAACTTACCCTGCTCGGGGCTCTCTCCACTGGCAGGTTGCAGGAGAGGCAAAGAGAGAGAAGAGAAGACGAGGGTTTCATAGCCCATGGTGCCAGAGGGCACACCCCTCCAGAGCTTCTAGATCCTTCTCCCCAGCTCAGAACCTCCCTTCTCTTTCCAACACCCTGGCAAAGGAGTGGGTTGTCCCTCCCCCCCAGCCATCCAGATAGATGCCCAGAGACGGGCGGTAACTCGCCCAAGAACACGCAGCTGCTGGGGAGTCAAGCTGACCCCCAGGGCCCTACAGGCCCTATCATTCACTCCCTCACGCTTCGGTGAGTCTGGTGCTCTGGACAGTGTGGCCTGCCAGTCCCCCTCCCCACCCTTGGCCCCCAGCCCCTGCCACTCTGTGCTGCCCGCTTACCTCTGGGTCCCTCGGCCTCCCCACCTGCCCGGTCTTCCTTGGCGGCCGCAGCCAGCTGAGCCTGGGCGGCCAGTGCTCCGGACAGGGCCAGCAGCCCCGTGGCGCTGCTGCCCACCAGGCCAGCAGGGCGAGGGGTGAGGGGCACAGGGGGAGCATGGTGGGACAGCGGCTGGAGCTGCTGCTGCTGGAGAGAGGACGGGTGGGCCAGGGCCAGGCCGCAGCCCAGCAGTGCCCCTGGCCTCAGGGGCAGCCCAGAGCCCGCACAGAGTCTGAGCCCCAGAGTCTCCGGGGAGGCCAGAGCCCAGGCCGGCTGCCCACCCGGCACCCCCAGCTTGAGCACCTACTGGGTGCCAGGGCCCCAGGGGTGGGGTGTCCCCAGGGCAGGGGAAGGGCAGGGGGGACTCACCCCGATGAGGCTGTTCAGCTCCCCCACAGTCACCTGCTTGGCCCGCTCCACGGCCTGTAGCACCTGCTGCTGATGCTGGGAGGTGGGGGTACCGGGAAGGGGGTGCTCGGGCTCCCCATCTGCTGACCGCCCCCGGCCTCCCAGGCAGAGCCCTCTGACCCCCAGCTCCCCTGCCTGCCCCCATCCTTGTCCCCAGCACTTGGTGTCTCTCTCCCCTCTCTCCCCTTTTCCATTTTAAGTCATGAGTCAAACACAGAGACAAAGAAACAAAGCATGTAGGGGGCAGTGAAAACCAGTCAGCGTTAAGTCAGGGCCGAAGGATCAGGACGTCCCTGGGCACTGTGGACGCGGGGTCGTTCTCTGGGGGGCGTCCCGGGTGCCGCGGGGGGCCGAGCAGCATCCCGACCCCCCACCCACTCCATACCCACGTCCCAGACACTGCCCAGCATGCCCTGGGGCAGCCGCACCCCCCGGCAAGGAACCACGGTCTAAATCAGCACCAGCTGAAGGACCCGGGTCAAAGAGAAGAAACGGGCAGCCCCGAGAGCCCCCGGTGCCTCTGCCCATCCTGTCGTCCTTCTTCCTGCCTCTCCCTACCTGGAGCAATGACAAACGGTGCCCGACCTGCGTTGCTGGGTAAGGGAGCCACCGGCCACACGTGGCCACTGAGCACTGGAAATGTGGCCAGTGCAAGTGAAGAACGAAATGTTTCATTTAATTTAATACAAACGTCCACAGAAACTTAATATATTGAAATCGAAATACAGATGAATGTATAACAAGGGCCCACACGTGGCTGGCAGCTCCCGTGGGAACACACGACATACGGCTGTTTACGCACACTCCCGAGGCTGGGGACTTGTGTTGTCCCCACCGAGGACCTGTCAGAGGCTACCAGGAAGCTGCTGTGTGTGGCACACCCATGTGCAAGTGTGCCTAGGCCGAGGGTTGGTAAACTTTCTCTGTAAAGGGTCCCAGACTAGGTACTTGCAGCATTGCAAGCCTGTCGCAGATTTTCTATCTGCCATTTGATGGGGAACGCTGCCCCAGAGATCGCGTACATGAGTGGGCATGACGGTGTACCAATAAAACCTTATTTACAAAACAGACCGAGGGTGGGATTTGGCCCTCGGACTACGGTTTGCTGACTCCTGGCCTAGAATGGAGTCGCCAGAGCACACGTGTGTGTCTTTATTCATTTCCTAGTCTTTTCATCCTCCTTTCTCCCCATGTTGCCGTTCTCACACAGCCACCTTGTCCTTGTCCCTACCCTTGGCCTCAGACATCATCTCTAGAGTCTCAGTCTAGCCGGGATATCCCTCCATCCCAAGCTTTCAGAAAAATCTCAGATTCAGTGGGGTCCAAAGCGAGATAAGCATCTGTTCCCCATCACAACGAGGGTCCCCCCAGTTATCCCTCCTGCAGTAGAACCTGCCCTCACACCTCTTACGGAGAGAATGCTGCAGACAGAAGCAGGGACAGCTGGTGCAAAGGTCCTGAGGCTGGCAGGTACTTGAATTCTTACAAGGACTAACATTTTTTTTAAGATTCAGGGAGGTGTTCATACTGCTTTATTACGTCACCTGCCATGGCTCTATCTTTTTAAAATTATTATTGTGGTTATGGATATTTAAGAGTCGTCACTGTCACTGTCTCTAAGGCCACAGCTCAGCGGCATGAAGCAGACTCACGCTGTCCTGCGACCACCCCCACCCTCCATCTCCAGAACTTTCCACCTCCCCAAATGGAGACTCTGTCCCCCCAAAACACTGAATCCCCATCTCCTCCCTCAGTTCCGGCTCCCACCCTCTCCTCTCTGTCTCTATGGACCATGGGTCTCCTCCAGGGACTTCCTGGGGGAGGAAGTGGACAGTATTTGTCCTTTGGTGACGAGCTGCTTTCACTGAGCATACAGAAGGGCTAACTTTTTACTGGGTGCTTACTTAACTATCACCCTGCTGTGTGTTCATTTGTCTAAACTTCTCCACAAAGGCACAGACAAGCAGGCAGCCAAGGGCACACAGCCAGGACTGGGACCCAGGAGGCCCGGCGGCAGGGCTGGAACCCCAGTCCTCACCCTCAGCCACCAGCCCCCTCGGTCCCTGAAGCCCCCTGCTCCAGCCCAGTGCCCCCCTCCCCCCGGGCCACCCAGTGGAACCAGTGCCCACCACTCTGAGCCGGCCACCCTCCTCCAAGCCTCCAGCTCCCCTCTGCCCCAGCAGGGCCCACTCACCTCCTGGGTCAGGAAGGGGATAATCTGAGCACAGATACCACTGAGGCGTTTCACGATCTCAGCCTGGCAGGAAACAGTGGGGAGCAAGCTTGGAGGGGTGACCCTCCGTCCAGACCCTCCACTCCAGATATAAGAAGTCTCAGTAGAGCCAGGAGGTAGGGGCCGTCACCAGCAGGTGCAAACGGGGGACGCTGCAGCCGGAGAGGCAGAGGCTCGGGGCAGCCGCGAGCCGGAAGGCGGGGACAGATCCACCAGCCGCGACTCAATCAACAGACTCCCGGGAAGCAGCCACACAGCCGCCCCACTCAGAGGGGCCTGGGGGTCATCATGAACAAAGGAGTGGCCCTCCCAGGCCGTCTCCCCTGGGCACAGGCGCTCTCTCTGGGTCTCCTCTGCAACCTGGGGCCACAACCAGGCAGAGACCCCCAGCGCACCACCCTCCGGGAAGGGGCTTTGTAGGGGTGGATTCATAAGAAGAAATCCGTCTTTCGCTCCTTGTCCCCAGGTCCTGGCAAAGAGCCCCTAAAACTCTTGGGATTTCTGTGATGGGTAAGGGACCTGGTGGGGGGAGGGCGTCATTTGCAGCTCTCAGTAACCCCCTTTCAGCCATACCTGCTTTTATTAGAGGGATGGAGTTAATCACCAGCGGCCGAGGATTTCAGGCCTATGCAGTGAGACCGCCATAAAAACCCCTAACAGAGTTGGTGGAGAGCTTTGGGTGGGTCCAAGTATGGAGGTGCTGGGAGGGGGACGCCCCCAGGGAGGCCACGGACGCTGTGCGACCCGTGCCTGGCCTCTGCCCTCTTCCGTCTGGCTGTTTCTGAGCTCCGTCCTGTCTAATAAGTGGGTAACCTAGTAAGTCAACTGTTTTCCTGAGTTCTGTGGACTGTTTGGGCAAATGACTGAGCCCAAGGTGGGGATTATGGGAACCCTCAATTTACATAGAGTTGGGTGGTCAGAAGTTTGGTCCAGAGACCCAGACTTTTGCTTGGTATCTGAAACAGGACAGGCCAGTGGGACTGAGCCCTGAAGCTGGGGTCTGGGCTAACCAGGCACACAGGGTCCCAATCAGGCTGGACATCTGCTGGTGTGGGAGCTGGAGAACTGATTGGTGTGCAGAAACCCACGTGTTTGGTGTTAGAATAGGGAGTGGAGTGGAGACAATGCCTTTTTACTTGTAGGTTTCACTGGGGACTGGGTCTGGGCCAGGGGTACCAAACAGAGAGAAGTGGGGTGGGGAAGGGGACAGGTATAGCACATCGAGCTGTGTGTGGGGTCAGCTTTGCTTGTGCTTGGGTTGGAGGGGTGCTGGACTGGGTTTGAGTTCCCACTGGGAGGGCGGAGACTGGGCCCTAGCACCTGACCACCACCCGGGGCCCTGTAAGGAGGTCTATTTCATGGACCCATGGGACCACAACCTACTCCTGCCAGATCACCCCTCTCCAGCCCACACCAGGGCCAACAGAGCCCATATATACCCAGAAAGGCACCCCCTCAGGCAGCCCACACTCTCAGCCCACCCACTCCCCTTCCCACCCACCTGGAAGCCACCTTGTTTTAGGCTCTACCCATCATTCTCATATCCTAAGGGACAGAACCTAAGAGTCCATCAACCTCCCAATCTTTCAGGGCCCCTCTTATCTTTCAGAGAAACTTGAGGTCAATGTCAGGTTCTTGGGGTTAATCTTTTTTTTTCTTTCTTTTTTTTTTTAAGGAGGCTCTGTGCTGGGTGTGGAGCCCAATGTGGGGCTTGAACTCAAGACCCTAAGATAAGGTCTGAGCCGAGAATCAAAGAGTCGGATGCTTAACCGACTGAACCATGCGGGCGCCCCATCTCAGAGTTGATCTTGAACAGCTGGAGTCCACTTCAGGACCTCCTGGTCTAACTTAGAACCTTGAATCCCACGCAGAAACTGACAAGAATCTCAGAACCTCAGAGCATTTGGGCCCATGTCACACCCTTCAAAGCACCAACAGAAGCTTGAGGTCCACCTCAGACCATCAGGATCTATCTCCAAACATCAGACTCCCTGAACTGAAAGGGACCTTCAAGACCTTCGCCCTTCCTACTGGACACTCTGACCCCCTAACACAGTTACCTGTTTGTGCATTTCAATGTTGAGCCCGTAGGACATCTCATAGTACTGCAAAGGAAAAGCCAGTTGGGAATGTCTACTAGGCCAGTCCAATGCTGGGTCTTCCAGGAGTCCCCAGGCTGGGGAATCAAAGAAGGGCACAGAGCCTCCCAGCCCCATGGGAGCCCAGAAGGGAAGACCAGGGGAGGAAGCAGGGAGGGGGACGGGGGGGTGCCCAGAGACCCTGGCCCCTCAAAGATGCCCACGGAGAGAGAGGACATCCTTGTCTCATTGTTTGTAGGAGTTGGGAAGGCAGGCGTAAAGGCAGCCTGGAATCCCAACCAGCCCCATTCATAGACCCGGAAAATGAGGCCGGCAGTGGCAGTGAGCTGCATTCACACCCCTCCCGCTTTTACTCACAGCTGAGCACCCCCCCCACTGCCCAGTCCTGGCAATGATGAACCCCTCACCATGACATAATGTCGCTGCATTTCTGTCTTCTCACTGGCCAGCTTCTCACATTCCAGCTTGAGGCTGGGAAGGAGATGGGGCATGGGGTCCCACTGGGCCCTGCCTCTGTCCACCCTACCCCCACCCCACCCCACCCTGTGAAGGACACAGGGACACCCCCTCTGGGCCACTTTCCAAAGCGATGGGTTTGGCTCTTTCCCCTCTCCCCACTTCCCTATCGTCGCCCCACCTCCTGGTCCCAGTCCCTTCCCGCCCCTTCTCAGGCTCAAAGTGTCCCAGTACTGAGTGTCCCCAGGCACCTCACCTGCCTTCCACCCGGAAGCCGTCCCTCCCTCCTGGGGGGGCGTCCCTCCTCCCGGCTCCCTGGAGGCCCCGCCCCCGCCTGGCTGCGCCCCCGAGGGCCCCCAGCGGCCCGCCCTTCTCCCCGGGGCTCCCAGGTGAGCTCCCAGGTGAGCTCCCGGGTCCCCCGGGGCGGGGCACCCCCCCCCTCACCTGTGGTACTGAGCCTGAAGAAACTGAAATTCCTCTTTGATGCGGTCGCAGATCTCCAAGATCGAGAACTTGAAGGGCTGGCCAGACTGAAGCGGGGTCTGGGGGGCACGTTGGGGTCTGAGCTCCCGGGCGCCCGCGCCCCCGCCCGGCGCAGCCCGGGCCCCCCACTCACCGGGTGCCTCCCCTGGGGGTACATCCTGCCGATCCGGAGGCCCCCCGCGCCGCCGGGGCCCGACGATCCCGAGGGGGGCTGGTGGGGGGGTGGCGAGGAGGCGGCGGGGTCGGGGGAGGGGGTAGAGCCGGGGGCCGCCGGGAGAAAGGAGGGGGCGCGGCGGCGCGGGGCCGGGACCCCGGAGCGCCCGCGCCCCCCCCGAGCGCGCGCGGGGGGCGGGGACGCGAGGGGCGCGGGCCGGGCGGGGGGCGCACGGGGCCGGCGCGGAAGGTCGCGCGAGCCGCGGCCGGGTGTCGGCGGAGGCGCGGGCGGCGGGCCCCGCGCGGAGCCGCCTCCCTCCGGCGGGGCTCGGCCGGGAGCCGCGGGCAGAGCCGCCTTAAGGTGGCGCCGCCGCCCCCGGCCCGCCCACCCGGCCCGCCCGCCGCGCCCCCGCCGCCTCCGGCTGGCGCCCCCGGGAACCCATCCCGCCCCTCCACCCGGGCCGGTGCCCGGTGGGGAAACTGAGGCTCGCGCCCGGATCCCCACCCCCCGTCGCCGCCCCCTCCCTCCCGAAAAGGGCCCCAAAGAGAGAGCCGAGGAATTGTAGAAATACCTGGGGGCCCGCTGTGGGGAGCAGCGTAATGGGGTGGGGGCAGCTAGGGTCAGAAATGGCCTTTCTGAGGGAGCGGGCTAAGACCTGAAGATCCGGGGGAGGCCTGGAAACCTGCCTCCCAGGGGACCGGGAGGAGCCCGGTGCGGACACCTGAGGAGGCTCCAGAGCCCTAGCCCCCTCGGGGTCTCAGTATTCTCATCTGTACAATGGCAGAGACGGGGGCCATTTTTAAATGAGATGGTACCTGAGCAGCCCTCAGCCTGGCCCCGCACAGAGCAAACTCCCAGAGACTGGACTTGGTGCTCCCCTTGCCACCACCAGCAGACTGGGCTGTCTCCCCTCTTGGACTGTGAGCTCCTAGAAAGCAGAGTTCCCTTTGACAATGGCCAACTGAACGCCTGCCATCAGACTGAGGTCTCCAAGGCCGGGACTCTGCTCCCACCTTAGACCACTGATGTCCAGGGAGTGTTTCTTGCACTCACCTTGCCGGTGGGACGTTCTCCATCCCATCTTGCTCATAAAAAACCGCAGGTCCATTGTTAAGTCAATCAACAAGCATGTATTGAGCACCTCCTAGGGACCAGCTAGAGCTCTAGACACCCCCCCGGCGCAGCAGAGAACACAGCAGAGAGAACCCCTGCCTTGTGTATTAGTGCCCACATCTGGTCCGTAGGGTGAGGGAGCAAAAGTGTATGAAACCCTACTGGGCTGAACAGCATCGCCTTCCAGCCACTGGATGCTTACGGACCATCTATTATACGCCAGGCATCCTTCCAGGTACCAGGAATATTAAGGTGTGCGAAGAACCCATTCCTGCCTCCTCTGCGCTCTGGGGACCAGACAAGATCAGGGCCTGCTCATCAGACAACTCTATGTGTGTACGAAAGAAGAGTTTGGGGGCAGGACAGGAGCTACTTATCTGGGGTGTCTGGGAGCCACCTCCTGGGAGAGACCTAAAGGATACGAGGGCAGGGAGAGAAAGAGGGATCCTGAAGACAAGGATGTGAGTGTGTGTGTGTGTATGTGTGCGTGTACTGGAGTATTCAGAGGCTCCCTATGGCCATCAAAATAAAATACAGATTCTTCCCTCCTCCCTGGGCAAATCCCCTCCCTGTCCTTCCCTCCCCGGGCGCAACAGCCTTCACCTTTGCCCGCCTCCCTTCTGCTTCAAATACTCTGGCCTCTTCACCGTTTTCCCAACAGCCCAGATAGGAATCTGCCTCAGGATCTTTACATTGACTGTTCCCTCTGCCTCACGTCCTTCAAGTCTCAGCTCAAATGTCACCTCCTAAGAAAGCCCCCTTCTTGGCCTCCGTTTAAGGGGAGCTCCCTCATCCCACCTGCTGCTTCTCAAAACACTGCATCCTGTTTTCTCTCCTTCTAGGTCCCACCAGAGTTTGTTTCCTTTCCTTTTGGCATGATCACGTTTCTCTGTGGGTTGTCCTATTCGACATTTGTCTCCCTTGCTAGGCTGTGTGCGGGCAGAGCCTGTCTCTTGCAGAGCCTTGCATACAGTAAGTGCTCAATAAATGAACAGGCCCTGCGTGCCAGGGGAGAAGCAGGAGCTGATCCAGATAAAGCCGGAAATCACCAGCCACACTCCTGCTGGGGACTTCTAAGAAATGAGAGTTTCATGGGTCTATAGTGCCAGGAAGTCCAGGTTCCGGTGGGGTGGGCAGGGGTGGGGGGGGTCTGTGAAGTCCTAGTTCCAAAACTTTTCCATGAAGTGCCATGCCTCCCCGGGATGTCCCCCAGGTCACTGGATGGAGCACCTCCTCCCAGACCTGTTCCTCACCCCGTCCATCCTGCTACCCCAAGACCTCCATCAACCTAGCCTCTTCTGGCCTCCTCACCCGCCCGGCACCCCTGCTCCGTATCCACACAGCGCCCCCCCTCCAGGCCGTGCCAGCTCTCCCCCCTCTTCCCTCTGAGCTCAAGCTATGCAGCTCCCCCATCCACGCAGCTTTGACTTTTGCCATCTTTTGTGAGTCTGGCCCTCCCCCACCTAAAACCTTCTCATGGTTCCCTATGGCCCTTGGGACAAACCCTCAGACCCCCGGGCTACCATCAGTTGCCCTGCACCGCCTGGCCTGGCCTGGCCTCCCTGCACCTGCTCCCATACTGTCCCTGCTCCTACTGCACGAGTCACACCACCTGCTCCATGTTCTCTCCCACTCCTGGGCTTCTGCTTGCACGTTACCTCTTCCTGGAGTTCCCTCCTGCTCCTCTCTGCCTGGAGAAAAACCATTTCTTCAAGGCCCAGCCCCGAAGCCTCTCCGGCAGGCATCTCCTCCAGGAGGCTCTCCCTCTCTGCTCAGGGAGCGAAGCTGCTCCAGCAGGAAGTTACTCTCCAAACCGTCCTCATGCTGGTAGACGCTGGGCTCCTAGACAGGGCCCAGACCGAGACTGGGGGCATGGGGGCAGGGTTGTGGACTCAGGCCCAGGCCCAGGCCCAGGGCCTGTGCAGTCAGCGTCAGGACAGAAGGAGCACCTGGAGAGGGACAGGGACTCTGCCTGGTGAGTCCAGAGAAGGCTTCCTGGAGGAGGCAACCTTTACCCAACAGGCTTTAGATGTTTCCACCAGGCATATTCCCCGGGGGGAATACAGATTTGTGGATTGCCTGAGAAGCCACAAGACCCCCCCCCCCACCACACGATCCTTTCTGTGTGTGTGTGTGTGTGTGTGTGTGTGTGTGTGTGTGTGAAGGAGGACACGCTTTGCTCTGAGCACCGGCTTTGGGAGCAGCTTTGAGAATTTGGGGAGACTCAGCGGAGGGAGGCCGTGAGAAGAGAGACCCCGCCGAAATGCCCCACGCAGCCAGACAGGAGGCGATGAACTACCCACTGGGGCGAGTCACAGCCCTGGCAGGCTAGCACAACCTCCTCATGACCCCCGAGAAGGCCTCGCCCAGCTAACTTGGCTGCCCGCCAGGACTTCGCGCCCCACGTCTCTCGGCCTCAGTTTCCCCACCTGCCCCATCCAGGAGGAAGCTGCAACGTGGGGGAAGGGGCTTAGCTTCTGATCTCTCTCCTCCCACTGTACAGAAAGGCTCAGCCCCGGTTCCTGGCTGGGTTTTTATGATGTGGGGTTTTTTTTTTTTGTTTGTTTTTGGGTTTTTTTTTTAAAGGAAAAATCTGAGAAGCAGCGCTGGGACCCCGGATTGCTCAGACCACCTTAAATCAGCCTCGCCGCCTCGGCTACTGTGGAAATTCCTTTCTCCGCGGTGGTTGGCTGGGTGCGCCAGCCAATCCTCCCGCGGCGCTCCCACATGGGTCTGTGACGTCACAGAGGCCGCTGACCAATGGAGAGCAAGAAACCCGCAACCAATGGCAGGAGGCGCTAGGATGGGCTGGGCCAATCAGAAGGCGGCCAGCGCGGTACGGAGAGTGTGCCCCCCCCGCCCCGCCCCGAGACGCTGAGCGCCTCGTGGACGCCAGAACTCAGTCCTGTTGGCTGGGGGTGGGAGGGGGTCCAGTCCGATTAGTATCCGAAAACCCCAAGGAGCGGGCCACCCCCTGAGCCGGGCGGGTCGCTCCTTAAATGCAAGAGCCCCTTGCCCGCCACGCCACTTTGCGAAAGCTCGGCCAGCTGGCGGGGCCGACCGGGCGCCCTTCGCCCCATTTCACAGATAGGTAAACCGAGGCAGCCTTAAATCACGCTGGACAATTCCACCCCCCGGGAGGGGCGGAGACTCGCACCCGGGACTGGAGGCCCCCAGCACGCGTCAGTTTTCGTCCCCGGGTCGGAGGGGGGGAGGGACGAGCCGACGTGTAGGCGGAAGGGAGGGAGGCGCGGGTTCCTGTGCCTCAGTTTCCCCGAGCGCAGACGGGAGAGGAGGCGGGAGCGGGGTTCTCGGAAAGACTACGAGCCCCAGAAGCTCCTGCGCTGCGTCCGCCGGGGCTGTCAATCAAAGTAACGTGGGTCCCTCTCTGGGCCCGCGCTCCCCCGCCCGCTGCCTCTCGCCTGCCAGCTCCCGCTCCCTCCCCGCCGGCTCCGGGCCCGGCGCGGTATAATTACAGCCCATTGATCCGACCCGGGCCGGGAAAGCGGCTCCCTCGGGGAGGCCAAGCCTTTGGCTTCCGACTTCGCCAACCTCTGCCTACCGCTCCCCCCGCCCCGGCCCCCCGGCCCCAGCCGAGCTGCTGGGCCACCAGCCAGGCCTGTCCCCTCCTGCTGGCCAGAGCTCTCAGGTGACCTCTGAGCCTCTGTTCCTGCCAAGGTTGGCGGTGAGCCCCTGTCAGAAGAGTCACACACGTTTCCTTCCATCTGGGAACATGGGGAGCCCTCCCCAGGCTTCTAGCGCCCCCCACCGTGACCTTAAGACTCTTGCGGGCTTCTCTCTGGGCCTCAGTTTACTCACCCGTGTAGGGAGATGGTTGGACAAGCCTTGCTCTCGAAACCCATGCTCTCGGCTGTCCCCTGCGTGCGCAGCCAGGCTAGGCCATGCTGGGGATTCAAGGAGGGGTTCCCCAAGTTTGGAAAAGCAGGGGAAACCAGGCAGCACCCTCTCCGCCCCCAGTAGTCAGGGCTGAGGTGGAGGGAGGGGCCAGGACTGCTGGCAGGGGCAGACACAGTGAAGTGAGGTCCCTGCTCGGGAGGTTGGGAAGGCTTCCTGGATGGCCAATGGAGGTGTTGAGGCTGGGGTTCTGCAGAGCGCGTAGGAGTTGCCTCCTTTGAGCGTGCATTTACACCTCCCTAACCCAAAGGAGACTCAACGTTAATTCCTCCCCTGGGATGGAGGAGTCCCGGGCCCTGACTCCTTCTTGCCTTTCAGGGGGGACCTCTGACCAGGCCAGGCTGTGAAGTTGGGGGAGGTGGACACGCCCATGACCTGAGAGGCCCTTTCTCCTACCTTGGCAAGGGTGGCTCTCCGGAGAGAAAAGAAGCGGAGGGGTCACAGGAATCCACCTGGGCCCCTACTGGGCAGAATGGGTAGAGGACAGAATCTTTCAGGAAGTGAAGGCTGAGCAAGTATTTAAAGACTCCTAGTAAACACTCCATGGGGGGTAGCCACTGTCCGGCCATTATGGCCCAAAGGTCCTCTCTCCCACCCTAGCTTCACACCTCACAGGGGACTCTGCGCTGCACTCTCCCTTCCTCCCACAACTCAGACCACTCACTAAAATGGCTCAGTCAGTAGAGCAGAGTGTGTGACTCTTCTTAATCTCCGGGTCCTGAGTTCAAGCCCCATGTTGGGCATACAGATTTACTTAAAAAAGTAAACACACACACACATTTATATTTCTTTATTTCAAAATAAATATATATGATTAGATCCTATCCTTCCTCTGCTCAAGAATCTTCAGAGCTCCCAATCACCCTCAGAATAAAACCCAAACTCCCCACTCTGTCTGCATGATCGGGCCACAGTCCGCTGCCCGTCCTCATCTCCTCCTTCACGCCCCTCCAGCCTCTCCGGCCTCTCACTTGTTCCTCTAACACACCAGGCAGGGTCTTGCCCCAGGACCTTAGTATGGACTGTTTCCTCTGCCTGGACCATGGCCTACTCTTCTCCCCCTTTCAGCCCTGGCTCGAACATCACGTCCTAGTGAGGCCCGGTCAGGCTGGCCGTACAGCAGCCCTCAACCTTCCTACTCGGTCAGCCCCTCTCATTTGATTTCCTTCGGTAAAGCCTCGTCCCCCTCTGAACACTTACTGCTGATTTCATGGTCGGCCCAGGCCCAGCACAGGGCCTGCCCTGCTCTGTATTTGTGGGGAGGACGAAGAGGCAAGCCTAGGGAGGGCTCCACTGCTAACCTAGCTTGCAGGGACCCTTGGCCACCCGAGGTCACGCTTTCCTTGAAGGCCTGGGTTCAAATCCATCCCAAGTCCCGGCCTTGCCCTCTCCACAGCCCCACCTCACCCGGCGCCTGCATGCCCGTGAGCCCTGCCTCCTTCCCTACTCTTGGGGGGCTCCTGGATGGACCCCAGATCCGCCCAGTCCCCACAGTAGGCCTTGCACAGATGTGTGTGTGTGGAACAGTCTGTGTGGGCATTTTGGATCTTGCTTTTCCAGTCGCTGGTTTGCTGTGAGACCTTTCATGGGCCTCAGTCTTCTCATCTTGCAAAGGGGCTAACTGCATGGCCTCCTGAGGCCACGATCGCTGGGCCACCAGGGTTATTCCCTTGACCTAGTGTCTGACGCTCACAACAGGACTGCAAAGTAGGGGATGCGAACTTGCCAGCTGCCTCTGGGCTCTTGCCCTCACCCTCCTCCTTGCCGGAAGCCCCCCACCCTCCCTCCCCCAACCAGTCTTCCCTGGCAGGCTCCTGTCATCTGGGTCTCAGCGTCATGGAGAGAGGCCCCTGTCATTCTCTTGTCTCCTGCCCCTGCTGGATTTTTCTTTGTAGCATTTGACTCTTCTCTGAAAATTTCTTATTTGCTGGTTTGCTCTCTGTCTTCCCTAGACGCTGTGGGTTCCATGAGGGTCAAGAGGACCTCTGTCCCGGGTCCCTGGGCAGCCACCACAGGGCCTGGTACACAGCTGGCCTCCAATAAAGACCGGTGGCCAGTCGGTCTGCCTTGAGAGCCAGTAGAGCAGAGGCAGCCCAGCCCAGAGACGCTTAAGGGCCTGCCCAAGGTCACACAGCACCGGTGCTTGGGGTGCGCTCACAGCGGCTGCTGTTCGGGGGGGCCCCGAGGCCATCCCCTTCCCTGCCGCCCGGGTTGGTCAGACCTAGTGCCTGGCGGCCGGCCGCCAAGGCCGGGAAACCCAGCGGGAACCGGGCGGGCCGCGTCCTCTCCTTACCCGACAGGCCCAGTCCGGCCCGGCAGGGCAGAGGGAGCGCGGGCCCCGCCCCTCCCCGGGGCCCGGATCGGGAGGCGGGGAGGGGAGGAGAGGAGGAGAGAGTGGGGTGCGGGGAAGAGGCAGCGCTGGGGACAAGGGGAGGAGGGGGAGGAAGGAGAGGAGGCGGAGGGTGGGAGGGAGGGGAAGGGTGAAGGGGGCGGAGAAGGAAGGGGCGGACAGGCGGACTGGTGGAGGGGCGGACGGGCGGGGGAGAAGGGGTGGGAGGGGGGTGGAGGGTCAAGGGCGGGGGAGGGGCGGGCTTCCAGGTCTGGCTGGCGCCCAGCTCCTTGGCCCAGGGGCAGGGGTGGGTGGGAGAGGCCTGAGCGGAGAGGCGGGGGGTGGGGGGGGAATCAAGGGCAGGGGGCGGCTTCCAGGCGGGGATGGCGGGGAGGGGGCACAGAGCGGGGGGCACACGGGGAGAGTAGGAGGGAGAGATAGGGAGGAGAGAGAGATCTGGAAAGACCTCGAAGGACGGTGGGGGAGGCGGGGCGGGTGAGAGAGAGAGAAGGAGAGACAGAGACTCTGGGACAACCAGAGCCAAGGGCGGAGACACACTGAAGGGCGAAGATACTGGGAGGGACCCTGGCGGGGGGCGGGAGGGGGTCCCTGGCGGGCAGGGCTGGGTGCGTGGGCTCTCCTGCAGCTCCTGCTGTCAGAAAGCAGCTAAATGCACAAGGCGTCCTCCTCAGCCACTGCCTCAGTCTCCCCTCCAGGCCCCTCCGTGTCCATGGGTGTGCCCCTCTTCCCCTCCAACACCTGCCGTGGCTCCCAGGGGGCGGTTTCTCTGCCATCTTGTCTCTTGCTCCCTAAATCCTCACTGAACACCTACTGCGTGCGGGGGGCGGTGGGGGGGGAATGGAGGTGCTAAGCCTGGAGATTTCCCTAATGACCAAATCAGACCAAATCCCTTTTGTCATGGAACTGGGGGTGGGGGGAGAACAAGGGACTATCTGTTGACTTAAGTCGTGTGCAGTGGTTGATGCTGGGAAGATAGAGCGGGCAGCAGGGTGTGCTGGTGGTGGTCATGGCAATTAGTGTCCGGCACTGGGAACAGTGTGTTCCAGGCAGAGGGAAAGGCCCTGAGGTCCTATCAGGCTTGGTCACCCGCAGGCACAGGAAAGAGGCCAAGAATGGTTAGGATGAAGGCCTCCACAAAGGGGGGGCCAGTTCCTCAAGGAACACCCCTGTCTACCTCTCACACCCTCCTCAGCGCTTCCCCCGCCTGCTGTACCCTCACCTGCCTGCCACCCCTAGCCTTGAAGCCCTCCCCTCCAGCACTGGCTCCAGAAGCTTCCTCTTTCTCTTGACCGGCCAAGATCCTGGACCCTGTCGTTCGGGCCTCCCTACATCGAGACTCAGGCTCCTGGCGGTGTGGTCTGGGGCAAGTCATTACCTGCCTCAAGCCTCAGTTTCTTCATCTGTAAAACGGTCTTTCCTTCACAGCTATTTTCAAGAAGTAATTGAGGGATGGGGCACCTGGCTGGCTCGGTCAGAAGAGCACATGACTCTTGATCTCTGGGGTGGTGGGTTCAAGCCCCACATTGGGTGTAGATTTGAATAACAATAAGTACATAAATGTCCAAAAAATAATAATAAAGGAATTAACAGAGACTACTCCAAACCCTTAGCCAAAGCCAGTGCGGAACAGAGGTTCAAAGCATAGCTGTTGATGATTTCTGTTACCCTTAGGACCCGCCTGGCCTTCCTGACTATTTTTGGTTGCTCCTCGGTAGGGCCAGGAGCGCCTTCAGCGGCGGCCGGGGGACCTGCCGTGGCTCTGCCCTGTTTTGTGGCCTTGGCAATTTGCCGCAGTTTTGTTGTCTGCAAAATGGGCAGAGTGACGTCATCTCCAGGTCCCAGACTCCACCATCGGTGGCCGCCAGGTTCCTTTCTGCTTCTCCCTCAAGACTGTGTCCAAGCTGCCAACCCGCAGAGAACTCAGGAAGGACGACGGCAGCAGGTGTCCCTGGCCAGCCTGGACTGTGGCCATTCCGTGCGTCATCTGGGGGGTTCCAGCTCAAACCAGAAGGAGAAGGAGGAGGAGGAAGAGGGCTGGTTCTCTGGGGCTGGGGTGCTCTCAGACCTCGGGGTCTATGGCCATGCCAAGGGGTGTATGGGGTGGGGGCTGGGTCCAGCTCAGACCACTGGGGACTCTGGGACACTGAGGATGTTAGGACCATTGTATGGACAGGAAATCTGGGGGGGAGGGGCTAACACCCCTGAGGCGCACAGATCCCCCTGCTAGAAAGACTCTCCAAAGGGGAGTGGAAGGAGAAGGGGAGGAGCTTTTGAGAAGCCGGGACCCCCTGAAGGGATGGTGCCAGAGCGGGGTTGAGGTAGTCAGAATGGGGGGTTCATCCCATCCCATCCTGCTCCCCTCTCCTCAGGTCCTGTGCCCAAAGAGCTGGAGGCTTCGCCCCTCCTCCCTCTCCTCCCTGGGCTCCTCCTCCAGCGTCTCGGCCCCTCCCTCTCGGTCCCCCCCACCCCCCGTCTCTCCCGCGCACCACCTTCCCTCCTCCCCGTCCTCACCCTCCTCCCGGCCCCTCTTATCTCCTTCCCCCCTCCTCTTGCTTCTTCCCCAAACCCCCTCCCGTCCCTTCCCTCCATTCTCTCCCCCTCCTCTTCTCCCCTCCCCTCCGCCCAACCTCCACCACCCCTCCATTCTTTCCTCCCCCACCCCTTCACCCCCTCCCTTGTCCTCCTTCTCCCTCTCCCCCTTCGCCCCGCCTAGCCCCCCACCCCCTCTCCTCTCCCCACTCCCCCTGCATTCTCTCCCGCCGCCCCCTCCTCCTCTCCGCTCCGCTCTCCCGAACCTCCTCCCCTGCGCTCTCCCCACCGCCCCCTCCGCCCCCTCCTCCCGCCTCATTAGGCGCGGCCGCAGCGCGGGGCCCATTAGCGGATCAATTAGCCGAGGTCGCCGGCGGCGCGGTCGTTAAGCGCGGGAGGCCGCGGCGGGGAGGGGGCTCCGGAGGCAGCGCCTCCGCCCGCCCCGGCTCAGCCGCCGCGATCGCGCGCCCCCAGGACCTTCTGGTCCCCATGCCCCACCGGGGGCTCCTGGACCCTCGGGGAACCAGCCCGGCCCTGCAGGCGGGATTGGGGGTAGGGGCTCCGAGGCCCACGGGAAGACCCCTCAGGTCACACACCCTTCGCGGCTGGGCAGGGTGCCCCTTCACCCTGGTTTAGGGGTGTCGGTTTTGTGCCCCCCACCCACCCACCCCCGGCGCCCTTCCTCTCCCAGCAACATCAGCAATAACATCAGCTGACAGCTTGTGAGCCCTCGCACGCTTCCTGCTAATTCCCGGGAACAATTTCCCAGAAACAGATCAGACAAGTGACTTCACTTGCCTCAAATCACTAGTTAGGGTCTGAGACGGGTACAAACTCAGGTCTGCCCTCAATAAATTTGCTAACATTTATTGAATTGCTTCTATGAGCAAATTAAAAAAAAAAATGCAGCCAACACTCCCCATCCCTTGTCTGCCTTGCTGTCTATCAACACGAGCGCCGACACATTCTGGATTCTCCTAGTTATCCGCCTATTCCAGCCAGAAGGCAGGAACTTCTGTCTTCTGCGTCCCTGAGGCTCAGAGGCGGTCCCAATGAATGAATGAATGAATGAATGAATGAACGTGCTAGGAGCATTTCCATGGCTTAAATAATTTGGTCTTCATAACGATGGTTTGTTCTGAGATCATACCCATTTTACAGATCGGGAATCCAAGATCCGGAGAGGTCAAGAGCCAGAATTTAAATCGAGGCTGGAGGGGCGCCTGGGTGGCTCAGTCGTTGGGCATCTTCCTTGGGCTCAGGTCACGATCCCAGGGTCCTGGGATGGAGCCCTGCATCTGTTCTGCATCGGGCTCTCTGCTCATCAGGGAGCCTGCTCCCCCCCCCCCACCGCCTGCCTCTCTGCCTGCTTGTGATCTCTGTCTGTCAAATAAATAGAGTCTTTTAAAAAAATTAAATAAATCAGGTTTGGAGGCCTGGTGCCCGCAGCCATCATGTGACATACGGGACCTGGGTGGAGGGATCACGGACCCCTGCTGGAGAGGAGTTGAGGAAAGTGACATCTGGAAGTCTTGGAAGCTTACTACTCTGGGGAGGGGAGAGAGAGAGAGAGAGGGAGAGAGAGAGAGAACACTGTTCCAGATAGAGGGAACAGCATATGCAAAGCCCTCCAAGCAAGGAACAGCAAGATGTTTCAGTCTGGAGTCATTGGAGGGGTGAGAAGCAGGACCACTGCCATGGACACCCCCCAAATCCACTTTGTAGGATTTTTAAATTGTGAAATGTAACACACCAAAGAGGGCGCACATTGCAAGTGAACCACGGGATGATTAAAGACTGAACAACACACTCAGCAGCCCCTGAGTTAGGAAACCCAACATGCACGGCAGTCCGTGTGAAGCCCCCTCTGACCCTCCCTCTTCCTCTCCAAGGGTGACCCCATGACACCTGACACTATAGGGCTCTTGGGCTTCATTTTGTTCCTTATATAAATGGAATCACTCAGCAGGTACGCTTTCGTCTCTGGCTTCTTTGGGTCAGCGAGCCGTGGGCACAATGGCGAGACCCAGGAGTTGAGCAGAGCAGTGCCTCCCTCTTTTTCGAGGCTGCGTAGCGTTTTCCAGGCCTGCCATTCTGCTGTTGATGGGCGGTGGGTGGTTTCCGGTGGGAGGAAGTCGGGAGGAAGGACAGCAGCTCTGAGCACCCTTGTCCCGTGCCTTTGTGGAGGAGGGGAACGGTGGCTCTCGGGGGTGGACCCAGGAGGGGAAGCGCTGGGTGCCAGACAGCCTTCCAAGAGGGTGTGACAGTTGGCGCTGTGAGTTTTTACGCTGAGTGTCCTGGGTGAGTTCTGGTTTTTGGCCCAGGATAACGGCTAGGCAGGGAGGGACCCCATCACACGGGCCTTTTTAGAGCTACTGTTGCTGTGGAGGTGGGGTGGGACCCACCCAGTCATGCTCCCCCCTCCTCTTCCCCTGTGAGCCATTTCCCCAGGGGGAAGCACTCCATCCCCACACCCCTGTGCCCTGGGTCCACCTTGAGAAGCCACTAGATTTGGGCGGGGGGTGGGGGGCAGGTGAGAATTTCTTGACTTTAGCAGAAGTCCCCAGGTGCCCAGGTCCTTGAGGGTAAGGAATCCCTTGCTGTTGGGCCCCGCCTCATTCTCAGCCTGGCCCCATATGGTGGGCAGCCTGAGGCATCTTGGCCCTGTGCCAGGTTCACTGGGGGACTCTCCTTTCCTTCTGGCTCCCCCAGGTGGCCCAGCTGGGCTGTGGCAGGGAGACCACCAAGAGGTCCTCCGAGGGTCAGGTTCAGCTGGGGGTGGGGGGTGGTCTGTGTTCTCAGATCTGGATGGATTCTGCAGTGTTAAAATCTTCTAAGGAAAGAGAAGGCCACTGGGAAGCCCTCTGGCCTGGCGACCAGAGATCAGCTCTGCTCAGCTGCACGCACCTGGGCCTGGCTGTGTGACCTGGAGCCTCCAGGAGACCCTCTCTGGTCTGCGCATCAAGTTGGGGAGACAGACCACGCTGGCAAGCCGGACTCCCACGGGGGGGGGCGAGGAGGATCTCGCTATCCCATCCTGTGAGGAGCGTTGGTGGTATAGTGGTGAGCATAGCTGCCTTCCCATCCTGTGAGGAGGAGCTCAGACATGAGGGAAGCCCCCTCCTCCCCTAGGAAGGGGGCACCGCGGCGGCAGCCCGCAACACAGAGGCAGGAACAAGGCAAACCAACCTTCTCACATCTTTATTTGAAAGGCACAGCTAAGCCCACCCTCGATACAGCATTCTCCCTTCTCTCCGCAGCGATCAAACGACTGAACACAACAAAAGCTGACAGTCTAAGAGGCTATATACAGACACAGGTGTGGGTGTTGCTTGTTTTTTTTTTTAAACATTTTTCTGTCTTTTTTTCTTTTTTTTAATATCCCTTTTCTTAAAAGACAAGCTAGTATACTGGAAAAAGGGGAAAAAAAATAAAATAAAAACCAAGACAACTTGAGTACCCTCATCTTTATTCGGGGAGGGGAGAAAGGGAATTCTGGGACGCCCGCCCGCCACCCCCACCCCTGCTCCTGGCTAGGCTCACTGTCTCCGCCCCCTCTCTGGGAGAGGACAGGTGGGCGTGGGCTCTGGAACTAGCGGAGGAGGTGAGTGAGTGGGGAGGGGCGTGGGGTGCGGGAAGGGGCAGCTAGCGGTGGTGTTTGCATGCAGTGCCAGGGTGGGAGGCTGGGGGGCGTGTGCCCTGAGGGGCCTGGCGGCCCTGCGGTCAGGTGCACGTTCGCGGAATGGGGCTGTGCAGGGGTGTTGGGCTTCTTGAGGCTTTGCTGTCTTCTGACCTGGCCTCCCATTTGTGCCTCCAGGCCTCAGCTGGCCTCCTGTGTGGAATGAGCGGGCATTCGCCCACTCAGGCTGCAGGGGAGGAGGATGAGGGAGGACGCAGAGGAGAAAGGAGAGGAGTGGGGGAGGCCGGGAGCTGGGGGTGTGAGCGAAGCTAGGGGTGGCGCATGGGCAGGGCTAGGACCCCAGCAGGCGGCTACCATAAATACTACCAAGTTCGGCGGAACCCGAGCTACACTGTGTCTTGCGCTAAACATTTCTCTCTCTCCCGTGTCTGTCTCCCCTCTGTCCCCCCACCCTCCTTGTCCCCGCCGCCCGCTAATCCGACTTCTCGCCGTCATCCTCCTGGTGGGTGTCCCCGTCATGCCCATTCTTGTCTTCCTTGGAGAGGTGGGCCTGGGAGCCCAGCGCGGACAGTGAGAGCAGGCCGGTGCCGGCGCTGACCGCGGGCAGCGAGGGCGGCTGCAGCCCCACGGGCAGTGGGGTCAGGGGCAAGGCCAGAGCCTGAAGCTGGGACAGCTGATGGGCTTGGAGCTGCTGCTGCAGGGCAGACGGGAGGGAAGCATGAGCTGCCTGGGCCGCCCATCCAAGACCCAAGACCCAAGACCCAAGACACAGACATACCCGGATGATGGAGTTCAGCTCAGGAGCGGTGACCTGCTTAGCTCTCTCGATGGCTCCCAAGACCTGCTGCTGGTGCTGGAGGGGGGATGGGGCAAAGAGAGGAGCCAGGAGCTATATGCCCTGATCTCTGAGGGTTTGAGGCACAGAGCCCAGGGGAAGGCACCCCCCACTGTGGCTTTCCATCCCACCAGAAAACCCCTCCCTCCAGCCACTTCTGTTCACCAAGCCAGATTCACAGAAGACTCAGAGGGACTGGTGCCAGATACTTAAGAAAACGCCATTGTGCGAGTCTGAGAGAAACCCTGGACCATGACCTATTCAATACCAAGTGCAAAGAAATAAATGTACAGTGCACAACCTGGCCAACTGTACAGGGAAGTCTTGATCCTAAGAGCTTACAGATTGTGCTGAGATTTGCTAATCTAAGCTCCTCTCCTACTACAGCTGGGGAAGGCCCAGTGGATTCTGGCAGTATAGGGGCAAGAGTTTAGGTTCAGGACAGTCCCTCCTGGGGCAATCTGCCGCCCACACTCCAGCCCTCCCTATGAGTCCATCTCTCCTGCCCTCAGATGCCAGACTCTGCTAATCTCCCTTTTCACCTTGCCTTCCAGGAAGCCCCTGTCATGAAAGGAAAGCACAAGTCTAGGTCTTCAGGGCCCCAAAACCCCCCTTCTCTAGGGTTTTCATAGTGTCCTTCTGGGCATGCAGGTCACCCGCAAGGACGCCAAGATAAAGTCAGGGATTAAAGAGGAAAGGATAAATAATAGACAGGAAACCTGGCAGAGGGCAGGAATTGCAGAGCGGGGAATGCGGAGTGGACCTCATACCGAGTCTCAAAATCCCAAGAAACAAAAGCAAAGCTCGGCACGTGGTTCCCCAGGGCACATGTGTCCCCGTGGTCGGTGTTGCACCTGTACGTGTCTCTCTGTCCGTCTGCAGACACAAGCTGAGCACCCTCCCCACACACCTGGCCTCTGGTTTCTGGCCTAAGGTAGCTCAGAAGGCCTGGCAGGCAAACCTCGGGGGGGTAAAAGGCAGAATCCAGAAGGGGGAAAAAAAATTCTCAGTACTCTCTTGGGCATATCTGACATTTTTACCTGTGAAATGACTCACTCAGGCTGGGAACTCTGCAGCAGAGTGAGGCCCCCTCCCTCCAGCACCCTGAACCCCTGGGGTTTCTCCAACCTGGGGATTCTTCTGTGTCTGGAAGGTCCACAGAGTGGAGGTGTGTGCCCTGGGCATCCAGAAGCTGCTGGGCGGGGGGCGGTGGATGGGGGAGACAGGCCCTGGGGAAGTTCATGGTCCAACTACCTCCTCCTCCCAGCAGCCCCAGGGCGCCACTCACCTCTTGGGAAAGGTAGGGTAGGACCTGGGCACAAATCCCATTCAGCCTCTTGACGATTTCAGCCTGTAACACACACATGGGCCTCAGCCCAGGGCTGCAGCGGGGGCAGGTGCAGACCCGCCCCGGGAGGCCTGTGAGGTGCTCCCTCGGAGAAGGCCAACTCAGCCCAGGGTCAGACCAACACCTGGAGCCCACGGGCACTGGGTCAGCAGCCCAGGTGGGATCCGAGGCCAGCTCTCAGCCCCACAGCTAAGAGGGTAGGCTTGCGGGTGGGGGGGGAGGTGGCGGGCAAAGGAAGGCCGGAGGGAGAGGAGCAATCCGGGGGCTGGCATGTCCCCCCCCCCCACTGCCAGAAAGGGGAGTAAGCAGGTAGGAAAGGTCTTGGCCCCCCACCTTAGGGAGAAATCTCCCAGGGAGGCCTGAGAAGGAACAGGGGGAGGGGCTGGGAAGGTCACAGGATCAGGTGTGGAGGCCTGATTGGACTTGGGGCACAGCCAAGGGGCCGGGCCCACCTGTCTGGGGCTGCAGAAGCGGGGGCGGGGGGGCATACCTGCTTGTGCATCTCAATGTTCAAGCCATAGGACATCTCATAGTACTGCGTGGTGGAGAGACAGAGAAAGAGAAATGGGGGTGGGTGAAGACTGGGGTATGTGACAGAGGGACAGAGACACACATGCCCGGGTGGCGGGAGCAGGAGGGCAAGTGGGAGTCCCCCACACCTGGAGCAGGAGCTTGGGCACCTGGTGGGGCTGCATGTGGGGAGCTTCGGGGCCCCAGCCAGGTCTGGTTCCCCTGGTTTCTGGAATAACTATCCAGCCCCTTTTCCAACACACATACATTCCAGGACTCCTAATCTTTTATCTTTATGTGTCTTGTCTGCGGGTGGCCCCAGACTCCGGGGAAGTTTGCCTTCCTGGATATAAATAACCAGGATAAACGAAGCCTGCAGGGTCTGGCTCTGGGGTCAGTAGCCACCCCCCCCCCCGCCCTAGATCTGACCCTGCCTCCTCCTCTCCTCGAAAGCCCCTCATAGCTCCCCATCATCCCTGGGGGTGGGGCAGGGGAAGCCAAGTTCATTCCCAGGACTTTCTATGGTTTCTTCTCCTCTGCCCAGCAAGCTCCTACTCATTCTTCAAGACCCTAGCCGTAATGCCCCATCCTCCATGCCGTGTGCCCCCCACCGAACACCCCCATCCTGGGTTGCTCTCTGTCCCAGCCCCAGCCCTCCAGAGCTAGGAGGGTCAGCGTCTGGCTCTGCCTCCCCTGAAGCCTGGGAGAGCTGGGCTCTGGGCTGGACTGAGGCAGGGGCTTTCTGCTGTAGGAACTGCCACCTGGTGGGTAGAAATCCCAGCAAGGGATTCTGGTATTGCTCACAGGCAGGGTCTCAGATGTCAAGCAAAGAATGCAGGTGTCACCCCTTCCCTCCCTCCAACCTCAAAGGATGTCAGCTTTCTGCCCGATGCCCCCAACCCCCAGGAGTCCTCCTTCTGAAGCTCGGGCAAGGAGGGGTTAAGGGCTGGGATGCCCGAACTGTGGGGGCAGGGAAGGATCCGGCTCCCCCAGTCAGTTCCTGGCTTTGGCTTACACAGCGGCTGCCTCCTCGGCCGCCAAGGACAGCCGGGGGACCTGGCAGGCCCGGGCTGCAACCCGGTGGTTTGGCACCTGGGCCACTGCCTGGGCCGGCAGCCAGGCCAGCAGGGCGGCCTCGGCCAGGCCCCAGGGGCCCAGCTGAATGGAGAGCAGACCCCGAAGCCTTGTCCATCCCACAGGAGGTGGCCAGGGTTCAGGCAGCTGCCAGGGTTGGAGAAGGGTCAGGGGTGTCCCCTCCCCTCCCCGCAGGAGCCCAGCTCACCATCACATAATGACGTTGCATCTCTGACTTCTCGCTGGCCAGCTTGTCACATTCCAGCTTGAGGCTGAAAAAGAACAAGGGGAGAGGGACCAGGGGCCCGTCGTGTGGGGAGGGGGGGGGGGGGGGGGGCCCCGAGGTTTGGCGGGGCGGGGGGTCTGGGGGGCGCGGCTCAGGTTTCCTAATAACAGAAATCAGAGAGAGCAGGCAGACTCCGGGTCAGCCAGGGACTCAAAGAAAACTCTTCCCTGTCCGGAGACTTGATGAGATCAGTATATTGGTGTCACCCTCATTTCCCGATGATGCAATGGATGCCCAGAGAGGCTGAGTAACTAGCTCAAGGTCACACAGCCAGAAAGCTGGCTTCCGAGGCCACAGTCCCAATCCCTGGGAAAACTATCCAGCCAGGGAGGAAGGAACGGAAACCACAGAAGTGGGGAGAGAGTGGAGGGTGGAAGGCTGGCTGGCAGGGCTCTGGGTCGGATTCACCAAGAAATCTCCAGGGGGGTCTGGTCCATCTCGTAAGCCTTGATTGCACTAGGGGGTAAAAGTTCCCACTGTTGGGAGCCGCAGGCCTCTCTCAGGCAGGGATGAACTTAGGCCATTTCTCAAAGCCTACCATCCCCTGTCCCCAAGAAGGGCAGAGAAAGACCTAGAAAGCTGACAGCATGGACTCAAGCCAGGTGCACTGGATTCAAAGGTCAGCCTGGACCCCTTGATGCTGTGTGGCTCTAAGTAAACCTCTCTACCTCTCTGGGCCTTGGTCTCTGCATCACCAAGTATCAACCTCCTAGGGTGGGGTGGTGAGAAGGAAATGGATTAAGACAAGAAAATCTGGGGACGCCTGGGCAGATCAGTTGTTAAGCCTCTGCCTCTGGCTCAGGTCATGATTCCAGGGTACTGGGATTAAGCCCCGAGTTGGGCTCCCTGCTCAGCAGGAAGCCCCACTCTCCCTGTCTCTTTCTGTCAAATAATAAAATATTTAAAAAAAAAAAAGACAAGAAAATCTTCTGGAACAATGCCTGGTATACAGTAAGCACCCAATAAATGCTTGGTCTTAAAGTCCTCCTAGGGACCTGGCGCTTCACTCCACCAAGCTGTGACTTGTACGCCCAGAGTCAGAGATGAGCCATAGTTTGTGTTGCTGTGGACCCCCCCCACCATGAGTTTGTTTTCTCTCATTTTCTTTAAAAAACGCTATTTGTTGGGGCGCCTGGGTGGCTCAGTGGGTTAAAGCCCCCTGCCTTCGGCTCAGGTCATGATCCCAGAGTCCTGGGATCGAGCCCCGCATCGGGCTCTCTGCTCGGCGGGGAGCCTGCTTCCGTCTCTCTGCCTGCCTCTCTGACTACTTGTGATCTCTGTCAAATAAATAAATAAAATCTTAAAAAAAAATAAAATAAAAGAGGCTATTTGTTGACACCATTAGCAAAAAAAAACAAAAAAAAACAAAAAAACAACCCAATCAGGCACTTTGAGCCCAAACTCTGAATTTCTGGCTCTTCTTGAGGGTCTGGCAAATCTTGGGTGTGCCCCCAACGTGGCAGGACCCCTCACTGTACAGAGAGAAACCCAGGGTCAGTGGATGGAGACCCCAAAGTTCAGAGAGGGTGTCTGGCTTCCCCAAAGTCACCCAGCACACGACAGCACTCTGACCCGGAGCTATGGGACTGGACCAGCGCCAGTGCTCACTGAGATGGGCCTGGGCCAGGTTGGGAGGGAAGGATCGCCTTGAGGGGCTCAGAAGAGCCAAGTTTGCCAAGCCAAGTCCCTAACCAACCAGGGGACCAGAACAAAGTTCATGGGGCCTGCCCTTCAACTGCCCGTGCCTCAGTTTCCCTGTCTGAAGAACAGGCACACTAACAGGACAACGAGGAAGACTGAACAAGAGGATGTCGGTTCAGTATTTAGCGTGTGGGGAGCACAGCCAGTACCCCCCAAAAGGTGGGATTTTTGAAAATTTATCTATAAATCTGTATCTTGTTATTTCTCTTTCTTCTCGGGAGAAAACCCAGGATCCTTCTTGGAACACTCTGCTGTTGGCAAACTGAGGTCCCGAGAGGGCCCAAGGCCCGGTGGGGATTTGTGACTGCCCTTCTGATTCCCAGGTACAGCCCCCTGACTCTGTAACAGAGCCTTGAGAATCTGCATTCTTCAAACCAGAGATTGGCTGCAAACCTGAGTCTGCCACTTCTCTGCTGTGCAGCCCCAGAAAATCTCTAACCTCTCTGGGCTTAAATTTCTTTAACCGTGAGATGAAAATAATACCAGGTCCTTCCCCTTAGCTCCGGCACTTGGCAAGCCCTTTACAATGCTAGAACCTTAAATTCTGGAGGAAGAGCCGCCTTTGAGAATCTGTTAGGACGCCAGGAACTCCTTCTCCAAAACTAAGCAGAAAGATTTTAACAGGCTACAGAGTGTTTTCTTTTCGGGGTGGGGCGTCGAAGGTTCATCCATTCCCCAACTTCTTGGGAGGTCTTTTAACCAAGGGGGGACTGGGGGTTGCTGGGGAGAGGAACTCTGAAGCCACACAGATAGCTGAGTCTCTGGGCAAATAATTGTAACTTTTTGCGCCTCAGTGTTCTTACCTGTAAAATGGGCTGTCTTAAGGTCTATGCGAGTTTAATATTAGAACGAGCTCACGACAGGGCCTACCACATAATAGAACGCTCTCTACCTACATTTTTTTCAAATATGAGTATGTAGCTGTGGCCACAACCTTCCCTCCAAGCCTGGGGGGGGGGGGGGGGGCGTCCACCATCCCCCCTGGGGGATCTCTGGGCCCCTGCTCACCTGTGGTACTGAGCCTGCAGCAGCTGAAACTCGTCTTTGATGCGGTCGCAGGAGTCCGAGGTGGTGAATTTGAGTTGCTGGGGTAGGTGAGACGAGCCCTGCGGGGCGGGGGAGCGGCCCCGGTCAGGGCCAGGCGGGGCGGGGCGACCCCCAAGGCAGCGGCCAGTCGGCGCAGCTGCAGCGCGGGCCCCCCCTCTCGCCCCACTTCCCGGGCCCGTGTTTACAGCCCCTGGCGCGGCCCCCGCCCTCGCTTCCTGCCCCCGCCTCTCCCGGGGGAAGGCGAGGGGGTGGGTGCGCCCGGAGCCGCCTTGTTCCCCGCCACCCCCAGGCTGTGGGGGTGCGTTTTAAGGTCCGCCCTTGGTGGGGGGCAGCGTGCGCCCTCTACCGCCCCTCCAAAGCGCGGGGGGGTGTACATCCGAGAACCCCAAGTGCCTCTGCGAGGGGGGAAAAGGCGTCCTAGAGTCCCCCTCCCCAAGTTGGTGGGGGCGCAAGGCCTCCCAGCAAAGTCGCTTTGGGGAATGATCCTCTCCCAGCGCCCCAAATTACCGAGGGGGCCTCCACCCCAGATTCCCAGCACCCTTCTTCCCGGCCGCGCTCTTCCGGGAGGGGTGCGCCTTGGATCTCCCCCCACTCCCAGGCCCCAAAACCAGCTGCGGTGCTCGAGGTGCCCGGTGGGGCTCCCCGGGTGCCCCAGGCCCGAGGCCAAGGCCGCCCGAGGCCCGGCCTGGCTGGGTTGGGGGGGGTAAGCATGCCCCAGGGGCTGGGGGAGGGGGAAATCCGGGCCCGGAGCTGGAGGGGACCGGGCCTGGGATCTACAGGGCGAATCCGGGTCGCGAGCTGGGAGAGGGACCGGGACCTACGGGGCGACAGTGGGGGAGAGCCCGGGTGGTGGGGGCGGGGGAGTAGCGCTGGGCCGGGAGCTGGAGGGGACCCGGCCCAGGAGTTGGGGGAGGCGCCGAGTAGGGAGCCGGCGGGTGTGGGGGGGGAAATGGCCCGGCTGGGAACTGGGGTGCCAGGCGCCGACCTGGGGGAGGTGCGCGGGGCCCGGACCCGGGCGGGGAGCGGGGAGGAATGGCCTGCACGAGAACTGGGGGTGCCAGGCGCGGACCTAAGGGGGATGCCGGGCCCGGACCTGGGGGTGGGGGGTGGGGGCGCCGGGCCGGCGGGCCCCGCTTACCGAATGCCTGCTTTGTGGAAACATCATGTCAGTCGCGGCGGGGGGCGCGGGCTGCGCCCCGGCTGTGCGCCCCGGCTCGGGAGGCTCGGGGCGCCGGGCGGCCGCGCCTTTGTCCCGGCGCCGATCGGCAGCTCCCGGGGCCGCCGCCGCCGCCTCCCGCGCCCGGCCTCGCCCGCTTCCTGCGCCCCCTCCCCGCGCGCCCGGCCCCGGCGCGCCCCGGGCCCCGCTTCCTGCGCGCCCGGCGCCCCTCCCCGCCCCTCCCC
>NW_019154170.1:4146525-4167649 GCF_002288905.1 Enhydra lutris kenyoni | reverse complement strand
GCCAGAGATAAGAAGGAAAATGTGGGTCCCCCTCATCCCGATGCCATAAGAAAAAAAAGGAAAACCTTTTTGGAAAGTTCTTCAGTATTTCTATTGGGTTCTGGAACACGCAGGCCCTGCAAATTGTACCAGAGTCCCTGAAGCAGATGGGCTATCAAATTTTGGAGCAAGGCAAAATGAAAATGCAGGGTCTCCTGTTGGAAAGTTATTAGGAATTTAGGAATTTCGAGATGTTGGCAACAGCATTAAACAGAGTTCAGGTTCTGTGGGACAGCATGAGCCCCATGCCACATACCCTTTCTCCTGGGACACCCTTTTTCAGCCTGTGTCTGAGCCTGATGTAGTATTTAGCCATTTGGGGACCAAACACTCTCATTTTCGCAGACCCCAGGCTTGGCTGGCAGTGGCGGAGCCAGACACAAGAGACTGCCCCCGCCCCCCGCCCTGCCTAATGTGGGGTCAGGGCTGGGCCTTTCTGCAGGCAGACAAGGCCCAGAATTGTGTCCCGGACCATGAGTAGGATTCAACCAATCAACCTCACATGACTTTACTACGTCCCAGGCTCTGCTGTAAGGATTTTAACCTTAGGTATTCGGAACATTGGAAAGATGGGGAAAGGAAGGCACCACAAGGTAAAGACCTGGCCAAAATCACCCAGCTGGAAGGTGACAGGGCCAGGATGTAAAAGTCACATCCGGGTGCCAGGGTTGCTCAGTCAGTTGGGCGGCTGCTTTCGGCTCAGGTCATGATCCCAGGGTCCTGGGGTCGAGTCCCACATCAGGCTCCCTGCTCAGCAAGGGGACTCTGTTTCTCCCTCTGCCTCTGCTGCTCCTCCTGCTTGTACTCTCTCTATGTCAAATAAATAAATAAAATCTTAAAAAAAAATAAATAAAAGTCAGGTCCTTGGGTCTTTAACCCTGGGTGACGTAGCTCCTCCAGGTAGGGCATGAAGCCAGGGCATAGTGGGGTATGTCGGAGAGGGCCAGGCGGCTTGAGGAAGCAGGACCCTGCATTCTGGACTGAGACGTTGGCTTTTTGCGTGGAGGGCACTGGGGAGCCATGGAAGGTTTTAGAGCAGAGTGTCTCAGTCAGCCTCTGCACATCTGGCATTCTGGCCCGGCTCTTTCTCTGTGAGGACCCATCCTGGGCACTTGGGGTGTTGAGCCGCATCCCCAGCACCCCCCCGCCCCGCCCCGCTCCTGGCACGGAGCCCAGTCTTGACAAGCAGAAGCGTGTGCAGACGTCGCTGAGTGTCCCTGGGGGCCAACTTACCCCCAGCTGAGAAGCCCTGGCTTAGAGCAGCACCGAGGGTCTGCCAGGCAAAAGGCGCTGCTGGTTGCCAGAATGGAGGAAGGCAAGGCAGGAGGCTGGGAGATGGGGTGGGGCGCCCACACTAGGGTTCAGGAGAGGGGCTAGGCCCGGCTGGGCCACTGCGGGGAGGTGCGGTGGGTGAGGGCAAGGCAGGGAGAGTGCCGCGGCCCAGGACGGAACAGTCTTGACTAGATAATTAATATGGGGGGTTTGGGGCTTCCGAGGACCTTACTGTGTCAGGCAGCATGCCCCTCGGCTCCCGCCACCCCCAACTCTGGGCCTGCATCCTGCTTCCAGGGCCATATCTGGGAGCAAGGCGGGGCGGGGATCTGTTTCATGGATCCAGCCGTCTGAGACCAGGCTTGCAGCCTGCTTACAAATGAGCGCTGGGCCCCACAGGCTCCGGGGCAGAGCCAGGCACTGGCTGGTGCGTGATGGATGGACTGCAGTGCCATTAATCACAGGCTGGGGAGGAAACAGGTGGCCACTGGCGGCTCGGCTGGGGACCTCCTTCTGGTGGGCCTGGTGGGGCAGGGGCCTCAGCTGTCCGGCTCAGGGTTTGAGCCTCTGGCCTGCCGCAGCCTGGCTTGGTGGCTGGGGGCGGTGTGAGTCGCCCACCCCGTGTTTCACCCTCCCTACCCACGCCCACATGGAGCTCTTCCTTCTTCCCTCCCTCCCTAAGTATCTGCTGCACCTTCCGGGTACCCAGTAGGGTTCTAAGTGGAGGTTTAGGGCGCTGACTAGGGAGGAAGAAAATCCCTCCCCCTGCAGAGCTAATAGGTTTTAAAAACTTGACTCAAGTCCTGTCTGTCCTCTGCCCGCAGCCCTCCAGGACTCCAAACTCCCTGGGATAAAAGCCCAAATTCTCCCTGAAGCCCCCAGGACCCTGCTTAAACTGGGCCATCCTCTCCCTATCTTCCTCTCCTCTTCTTTCTCCCTCACTCACTCTGCTCTAGCCGGGCCTCCTTGCTGTGCCTCCAACACACCAGGCCTGGTCCTGCCCCAGGGCCTTTGCGTGGGCTACTTCCTTTGTTCCAGAAGGCATTCCCAAATGTGTTTTGGCCAATTCCTTCTGTGAGGCCTCATTGTGACTTCCCGACTTAATTCTGGCAGGGCTGGGACTAGGGTAAGTGCCCTTCCTGGTGAGGAACTTCCTTCAGGCATAAAGTTTAAGGGGCCACCAAAAATCTCCATCCATGAGACACACTATTTTAGGGCAATCTATTTTTCTTGATTGTGGTAAAAATACCCAGAAAATTCACCATTAGAGACATTTAATCCATTCACCATGTTGTGCAATGATCATCTCTACCTAATTCCAGAACATTCCGTCACCCCAAAAAGGAGCCCCATCCCCATCAGCCATCCCCTCCCCAGCCCCCAGCCCCCACAAGCCCCCTTCCTGTCCGTGGAGGAGCCTGGTCTGGACGTGTCACACACGTGGACTCACACCCCATGTGGCCTCCTGTGTCTGCTTCCCACCCTGCGCGTCTCCCACTCTCCCTGCTCCTGGCGGAGAGACCTCCTCTGTGGGGGTGCACAGGCCGTGCTTGTCCATCCACCAGCTGACGGACACTGGGGCCGTTCCCACTTTGGAGTCCTGTGAATCCTGTGGCTGTTTGTTTCTGTCTTTACGGGGATGAATCATTTCATTTCTCTTGGCTATACATGCAGAAGTGGGATTGCTGGGTCGCCATGGTAATTCTGCTTTCAATACTGAGGACTGGCTCACCTGTTTCCCGCAGGGTGGCCCATCTCCCGCCCTACCCTGCCCCCCAGGCTGGCAGGCAGGGTTAGATTTCTCCACATCTTTGCCAACACTTGCTGTTGTCCTCTTTATTTTTGTTTTTTTTTATTTAAAAAAAAAATGGTTTATTTATTTATTTATTTGACAGAGAGAGTAAGAGAGCACAAGCAGGGGGAGCAGCAGAGAGGGGGAGAAGCAGGCTCCCCGCTGAGCAGGGAGCCCGATGATGCCGGGCTAGATCCCAGGACCCTGAAATCACGACCTGAGCAGAAGGCAGTCGCTTAACCAAGCCACCCAGTGGCTTAACCAAGCCACCCAGGTGCCCCATGTTTTATTTTTATTTTTTAAAAAATAAATATAAATGTTTTAAAAATATATATTTAACATATATTAGGGTATATATATTAATATATAAATAATATATATAAAATAAAATAAATATATATATTTTTAAACATATACTTTAAAAAAAAAGATTTTATTTATTTATTTGTCAGAGAGAGTGAGCACAGGCAGAGTGGCAGGCAGAGGCAGAGGAAGAAACAGGCTCCCCGCTGAGCAAGGAGCCTGATGTGGGACTCAATCCCAGGACTCTGGGATCATGACCCGAGCTGAAGCCAGCCACTTAACCAACTGAGCCACCCAGGCGTCCCTAAAATAAATATTTTATTTACTTATTTGTGAGAGAGAGAGAGAGAGAGAGAGAAACCACAAGCAGGGAGAGTGGGAGAGGGAGAAGCAGGCTCCCCACTGAGCGGGGAGCCTGATGCGGGACTCAATCCCAGGACCCTGGGATCATGATTTCAGCCAAAGGCAGATGCTTGACCAACTGAGCCACCCAGGTGCCCCTGTTGTCCTCTTTTATTTTAATTTTTTTTATTTTTCTAAAGGTTTTTATTTATTTATTTGACAGATCACAAGTAGGCAGAGAGGCAGGCAGAGAGATGGGGGGGGAAGCAGGCTCCCTGCTGAGCAGAGAGCCCGATGCGGGACTCGATCCCAGGACCCTGAGATCATGACCTGAGCCGAAGGCAAAGGCTTAACCCACTGAGGTGCCCCTGTTGTCCTCTTAAAAAAAAAAAAATACAATAACCATTTTAGTGGGTGTAGAGTGGTATCTCATTGCGGTTTTTACTTGCGTCCGGCAATATCTGAACAAATCAAAGTTAATGAAGATATGTCCATGATGAACAAAATTTCAAAATTTTATTTATTTTTTAAAATATTTTATTTAGTTAGTTATTTGGCAGAGAGAGAGTGGGGAGCAGCAGAGAGAGAGGAGGAAGCAGGCTCCCCGCTGAGCAGAGAGCCCGATGTGGGACTCGACCCCAGGACCCTGAGACCATGACCTGAGCTGAAGGAAGAGGCTTCACTGACTAAGCCACCCAGGTGCCCCTTTAACGCTAATTAAGTACCAAAAGCAGACAAACTGTTCAGATCCATGAGCGACCCCCTGGACCCCAGTGGGTCCAGCTTCACAAATACACTGAGAATCAAGTTGTCCCCGACTCTGTCCCCTTGGGTCATTGGATCTGTGGTCCACTCTCTGAGCCCAGCTTGTCGCTCCCGCTCTGATCCTGGTCTGGGCCCTCTCTCCAAGAGCCTGCTTCCCTTCGTTGGAGAACGGTCTTTGGAAACCGAGAACCAAGAACGGGGAGCTGGGTGAGCTCAGACTTCGGGGATTTGCTGTTCCCGGACCTCTCCAGGGAGCAAAGGGGAGTTAACGGGTCCACACACTCCCATTCGCCTCCATCTACGACCTACCTGTCAATCTGTCAATCATTGTTTGATTTTATCTGTCATCCATCACATGGTTAGGGACCATCTCTCCGGCCACCGGCCACCGGCCACTTACCGTATTATCTATTACCCACTGGCTGTCCGTCTGTCCACTGACCACTGCAGTCCCACTGCACAGCCCCAGGATGACTCCTTCCCTCCTTTCCGTGGTCTCACCCCTTCTCCGGCAGGGGGACAAGGCTCAGAGGGAGAGTTTGGAACACAGAGACGAGGTGGTGTCCCTCCCGGGATCCCCTCATAGGTTTCATTACTTTCTTTCCTTTCGACCAAATAACTGATTTTGCCGTGAGATTCTCATGGAGGGAAAACTAAATGAATATTTATTCCGTCCGTTTCATTATACCATGTATCGCAATGGGCCATTAAGTGAAAAATAAAGAAACCTATAATATTTGGCTTAAATTTTTTTTTACTTAAATTTTTTAAAATGTGGAACATTTCATGCATCTGCGTGACGTTCCTGTGCAGGGGCCCTGCTGATCTTCCCTGTATCAGTCCGGTGTTAGTGTGTGTGCTGCCGAAGAGAGCGCCCTGATGTACCTGCAGCGAGACCCAAAGATCTCCCCATGGTCCCCAAGGCCCCTCAGTACATGGCCCGTCCCCTCCCTGCCTTCCCCTCCTGCCTCTCTCCACCTCACTCACTCTGTTCCAGCCACTTGGATCCCTTCGCTGTTCCTCCAACCCACCAGGTACAGTCCTGCCCCAGGGCCTTTGCACCAGCTGTACCTGTTGCCTGGGAGGCTCTTCCTCTTGAGATCACCTGGCGCACCCACACCTCCTCATGCAGCCCGCCGTGAGCCTCCCTAAAATAGCCTGACTTGCATTCAGTCCCCTGTCTCTATTTTTCTCGACAGGAACAGCTAGCTCTGTCTTGACATTTTCCTATATGTGTTTACTGTCTCCTCCAGAAGGTCAGCTCCCCAAGGTGGGGGTTGAAGCTTTTGCATTCCCCGCACAGAGCCTGTCACACAGTAGGTGCTCAGTGAGTCTTGATCGACAGAAGATCATCTTCCTCAGGATGAGGCCTCGCAGCAAAGCGGGCTGAGTCTCGGTCAGCCCTGCCATAACCGAGTGCCGCGGCCGGCCTGCTCGTCAACCGTAAACTGATTTCTCACCATTCGGAGCCTGGTGAGTCCATGATCAAGGTGCCTGTGGCCGATGAGGTCGGTGGAAAACTCAGTCCCCAGGGGGGTTCTGCCTGCAGGACACGTTTGGCAACATCTGGGGACCTCTGTGGTTGTCACCCTGGTCAGGGCTCCTGGCATGACGAGGGGTGGGGCCCGAGACGCTGTTCGGCCCTCCCGCAGCCTGGTGTGCGCCTCAGAGAGGGATCCTGCCGGGTGTCAGCGGCACTGGGGTGGGGGTCCTTGCTGCTCTAGTGAGAGCCAAATAGCAAACTGAGAGAAGGAGGCCGTGGGGGGGGGCTTCTTTCCAGGAGCGTTTATAACAATGGAACTGACCTTGGCTGTGGGCTGGAGGTTGGTGGGGAGTGCTTCCCCCCAAATGAAGGATGTGGGGGTTACATAGGTGACAAGTGATTGGTTGGAAGAGACAGCTTGTGCCAAGGTCCAGGGGCAGCAGGAGGAGCTGGAGGGGAGTGGGCAGGGGCCAGAGAGAGGAGGAGATGGGGTTGGGAGGAGAGGAGGGGACAGGCCACTCAGGAGCTTGGACACTGCATTCATTTGGAGGCTTCTGGGGAGCCACAGAAGGTTTTCAGGTGTCATGAGAGGGCAATACGGTCGCTTTGGCTTTCGAAACCTCCCTCTGGCTGCTTCCAGGAGAGCACGACGCAGGGAGCGGGGTCATCAGGACTTCCGCAGGTCCCTTCCCCCACAAAATACATTAAAGATGGTGTTTCGTGACAGCATTGGTATATACACGGAAGCAACCGTGTATTTCCTCCTGTGAAAACGTTTTCACAGGCCCCTAAATTCTCATGAGCCCCGGACACTGCCTAGTGGACCTGTTGGGCCGGCAGGAAGAATGCCCAGAGAGCAGAGGGGAGCTGGTTGCTGGGGGGGCTGGGGGGGGCACAGGGTACAGGGAAGGAGCCAGGGTCATGGAGATTCAGCGTGGTGCTGGGAGGCCCTGACAGGGCTGGCAAGAGGCAGGGTGGCAGCAGGGACAGACGGACCACAGTCATAATGATATGGGGGCCTGGGTCTCCTGCGTGCCGGGAGCCGCTCTCAACTTCCCCTCCGTGTGTTAATTCACTCACTAGTAACCCGTTTTGCACATGAGGGCAGTAGAGGCTCAGGGAGAGTGGGGCCCAGCTGGGGGCTACCCCACCTGGCTAGGGGTAGTGGGGGGACACCCAAGCCTCTAGGGCAGCTGTCACCAGCCGGGCTGCCCCTGACAATGACTGGGCTTTGTTTTTGTGCCTCCCCCTTTCCCTGGAGCTTCTGGGCGCACCCTCGGGAGCCAGGCGTTGGCAGGGCCGGGAGCTGCTCTTGGGGTGCTTAAGAGCCTTTAAAAGGTGTTCCCGGCATTTCCCTGGGGCTGTGGGGTAATTAGGCACAGCGATTAGGAGGCTGCTGCCAGGGGCTTGGTCTCTGGGGACCTGTGGGGACATGCGGGGACTACGGGGAGCAGGAGGCGTGGCTGCCCACCTGCCCTGCCCTCCAAAGGGCCTTGCGGCCTCCCCAAAGACACCACGGGCAAGGGCCACCTGAAGCTTTGTGACTGGTGGGCTGTGTGGCTCTGGATAAGGGTCTGTCCCTCTCTGGGCGTCTTTCTCAGCTATCTAGTGGATGAGAAGCTAGTGCTTCTCCCGCAGGACCCAGTGCCCCAGTCCTGGCTCCCCGCTGCCCAGATGCCCCCCACCCGCCCAGTCCCATGAACACCCCCTCCATCGTAAGTGCCCCCGTAAGTGCCAACAGTGTTGTTCCAAGTGCTCGGGGTGGGCAGTCTTGTCTCCCATTCTGCAGCTGAGGAAACCGAGACCCAGAGGCCCAGAGAATTTGAGCCACGGGCCGCAGAGCACACGCCTGGTGAATGGAAGAGCCAGGATCTGAACCTCAGTTACCGCGCTAGTCCCACCAGCCTGGGATGCCTATGGAACGTGGTCAGCCGTACATGCGCTGTGTCAGGAACTGTGTCCCCCACCATGGGCTTGTGTGGAAGCCCTGCCCCCAGGGGGCTGGTACTTGGAGGTCAGGCCTTTGAGAGGGGCTGAGGGTCAGATGAGGGCATGGGGCTGGGGACCGGTGGCGATTAGCGCCCTGGGAAGGGGATGAGGGACCCCTCCATGTGAGCACAAAGCGAAAAGGCAACGGCCCTCTGGGCTCCTTGACCTCCAGAACCAAGAGGAAACAGATGCTGGTTGTTTAAACCACCCAGCCTGGGTTACGCTGGCCGGCAAACTAAGACAACGATTTATCTGATTTAATCCCCAGAACAGCCCCAGGAGCCCATGGTTGCAGTTGAGGAGGCCCAGCGGCTCAGAGAGGGCAAGACGCCTCCGTAAGGTCACACAGCTAGGAACTGACAGAGGCGAGGTTCCAACTCCAGTCGGCCTCGTTCTCGGTCCCACGTGTGTACCCACCCCCACCCCGCGACCTTCCCCAGGACCCTGCAGACCACTCCAGGGAGGCAGGTAGCACCATGGTTCATGGACTCGTGAGAAATCCTCCCTCTGGCACTGTTTTTTCTCTTTTCTTAAAAAAAAAAAAAATTTATTTTTAAGTCACTTCTACCCTTTACATGGGGGTCCAACTCAAAACCCTGAGATCAAGAGTCGCATGCTCTTCCCACCACGCCGCCAGGCGCCCGTCACGCGGGCCTTCTGCATGCCGAGCCAGTGGGCCCCAGTCTCCCCTCTGCAAAACGGGAGTCATCCCCGTAGCTCCAGAAAGTCACGGGATGGAACGAAATGAGTCTAAGGGTCCCTTAGCTGGGGTTAGCCCCGAGGCATGAGCACTTGGGCTGCGGTCCTCTCTGACCCTTAGTTTCTCCTTCTATAAAATGGGCGTGTTGTCAGGGCTTATCTGAGTCGAGACTTGAGGCGATGGGAATTCAGTGCTCAGAACAGGGTTTGGTTCCAGTGCGCGCAAAATATAGAAGAATTCCAATACATGGGTCCAAATGCACGCGTGTCTGCCACCCCGGGACGCCACAGCCACACACACACGTAGACCCCTGCTGCCCAGGGGCGAATGTCCGCTTTCCCTCTGCTTGGGTCCCCACGAGGGCACCCCTGGCTGTTAGCCCTTAAATGTCCATGAACAGCAATGACAAGAAATTAAGAACTCAGGGGTGCCTGGGGGCTCAGTCGTTAAGCGTCTGCCTGCAGCTCAGGTCATGATCCCAGGGTCCTGGGATCGAGTCCCATGTCCAGCTCCCCGCTCAGCGGAGTGTCTGCTTCTCTCTCTTGCTCCTCCCCCCTGCTCCTGCTCTCTGTCTCTCTGTCCCTCTGTCTCTCTCTGTCTCAAATAAATAAAATCTTAAAAAAAAAAAAGAAATTAAAAACTCAGTTCCTCAGTTGCCCTGGCCACATCGCAAGGGCTTGGCGGACATGAGAGCTCAGCATGTGGGACAGACAGCATGGAGCTAGATTATTTCCATCCAGGGAGAAAGGTAGGGGCAGTGGGGTGGGGAGACCCTCCCCAGGTCAGGCAGTGCAGGCGGCGTGTGCACGACTGTCCACACGGGGGCAGCATGGCGCAGGGACCGGAGCCTCCTGGGCTTGCGCAAGGCTGGTGGGGGCTCCACGCTGCAGGCAGTCTGGTCCCCGGTCCTCCCCTCTGCACTTGGACCCTGGGGCTGGACTTCCCCTGGGGTGGGCCCTGGGGAGGGCCGAGCATCATCGCCCCCCGCCGGATGCCTGAAGCACCCCAGTCGTGATGACCGTGGATGTTCCTGGACACGGTGGCCCCAGAGTCCCCAGCGGGCAGAATCAGGAGGTCAGAAGGTCACCAACATCGCTGATTGTCTCTGCAGAGAATCACCATTTTAGTGGATCAGCCCATCAGACACGCGAGGATTAATTTCTGCAAGAAGAAGCTGGGGGACAGGGAGCCTCCAAGCTGTTCTCGGCCAGGTCCTCTCCACTCAGTTAAAAATGTGCTCACACAGGGGCACCTGGGTGGCTCAGTTGGTTAAGCGGCTGCCTTCGGCTCTGGTCATGATCCTGGAGTCCCAGATCGAGTCCCGGATCGAGTCCCGCATCGGGTCCCAGCTCCACGGGGAGTCTGCTTCTCCCTCTGACCTTCTCCCCTCTCATGTTCTCTCTCACTCACTCTCTCAAATAAACAAATAAAATCTTTTAAAAATGTGCACACATATATATACACGCCTATGGGCACTTACTCGGGGCATACATTTCAGCACATGGGTCACCCCAGGAAAAGTTACATGAGACGCCACTTGCCCTCGTGATGCTCGACGCCCTGGGGTGGTTTCTCGTCTATGTCATTTCAAAGAGAAATGATGGGTCTCGACTCACTACGTAGATCCCTTGACCAGCAGATGGACAAGAACGATGGCTCAGCGTACAGGCTGGGACCCAAACGGGGGGCCCAGGCCGGAAGCTCTCCGACTGCAGGAGAGGCCGGCGTGATGGGGTGACTGCGTGGACATGTCTTGCACGCATGACGCGAAGGCACGCTGGCTGCCCAGTGACCCATTCATGAGGTTCGAGAGCAAGTCAGGCTAACCCAGTTAAAATGCACACGAGGAACTTTTCTCCAGAGGGACAGAGGGATTACTAGCGTCCGAGAAGCACGCGAGAAGATGTTCACTACCATGAGTCATCACGGTAGCGATCCCACCTCGTACTGACTAGGACAGCTAGAGAAATAGTAATAATGATGATAATAATAAAAAACAGAAAGGATGAAGGGTTGGTGAGGACCCAGAGTCCTGGGGATGGAAAACCACGCAGCGCTGGGGAAAACCGTCTGGTGGTCCGTCTCTCGAAAGAGTAAACAGAGTGACGGTCTGACCCAGCAGCTCCGGTCCAGGTATCTACCCACAGGAAAGTGGGGACGTGAAGACGTATTTGCACACCTGTGTTCACAGCAGCATGACTCACAGTAGCTGAGAGGCAGAACCAAACCATGTTTCCATCGACAGGTAGATGGACACACACGGCGCGGTCCATCCCACACAGGTCCAGCTTCAGAAAGGAAGGGACCCTGACCGCTGCCATGACGCGGAGGGACCCCGAGGACACGGGGCTCAGCGAGAGCGGCCAGACCCAGAAGGTCTCATCCCGCAGGACCCCACTCCCGGGAGGGCCCCAGAGGAGTGTCGTCCACACAGACAGGAGAGGGTGGGAGCCAGGACTGGGGGGGGTGGGGCAGTCTGTGCTTTGTGGGGACAGAGTCTCCGTGTGGGGAGATGCAAAGTTCTGGATTTGGAGGGTGGGGCTGGCGGCACGACGGTGTGAAGGAGCTTCCTGCCACTGAGCCGTGCGCTTAGAGATGGTTAAAGTGGTAAGTTTTGTTTTTTTTTTTTAATTTTTATTTATTTATTTATTTTTAAAGTTTTTATTTATTTATTTGACAGAGAGAGAGAAATCACAAGTAGGCAGAGAGAGGCAGGCAGAGAGAGGGGGGAAGCAGGCTCCCCGCTGAGCAGAGAGCCCGATGCGGGGCTCCATCCCAGGACTCTGAGATCATGACCTGAGCCGAAGGCAGAGGCGTAACCCATTGAGGCACCCAGGCGCCCCTGGTGTTTTTTTTTAAAGATTTTATTTTATTTATTTGTCAGAGAGAGAGACAGCGAGAGGGGGAACACAAGCAGGGGCAGAGAGAGAGGGAGAAGCAGGCTCCCCGCCGAGCAAGGAGCCCTATGCTGGGTCGATCCCAGGATTCTGGGATCATGACCGGAGCCCAAGGCAGATGCCTAACGACTGAGCCCCCCAGGCGCCCCTAAAGTGGTAAGTTTTATGTTATGTATATTTTACTACAACTTAACAGTATTAAGAAAAACTATCTCAAAGAAGAAGCCCAAACCTGCTTGCATAGGGAAAAAGAGCTCCGTAGGACTCGGGGCGGGGGGTGGGGACGGGTTCAAGGGAGGGGCTGGGGCTGGGGCGCGGCTGGAGTGGGGTGTGGGCGGAGCAAGGACTTTGCCTGGGCTTCTGGCTGCCAGATGGACTACGGGGGGACCCGGTTAAAGGAGCAAGGGATGTTCTTACTCGAAAGGATTATTCACTGCTTATCTGGAGTCTCCCTGTAACTGGGCGTCCAGTAGATTTTCCGGGCTCAGCCCAGCGGTCCTCCCGAGGCTGCACTGCGCCCACCCGTGCGCCCACCCCACAGGATCCCCTCGCGGGCCTAATTCTCAGGCAAGAAGGGAAGACCGGCCGCTGCCCGCGGTTGTGGGGAAGGAGCCCGGCGGGAGAGCTCCGGAGATGCTCGTGGCACCTGCCTGCCAGGGGCAGGGCGCAAGGGTCTGTCCTTATCTGCGCGCCGCCCCGCCCCGCCCCGCCCCGCCCCGCCCGCGCGTGGACCTTGGTGACTTGTAGGGGTCACAGATAAGGAGTCCTAAAGAAGCCCAGCACCAAACGCCTTTGCAGTCACACCCTGGAGAGCTCCCAGGCCGGCCAGCTGGCTGGGGACGGATGCCGGGCCAGGCCCAGGTCCCCCCTCCGTGCCTCAGTTTCCCTCCCTGGAGAACCGGGCAGGGCGAGACGACTGTGCTCTGGGATGAGCGATGGTTATCTCGGAAGCGCAGGGTTGATTCTAATGCACACGGCGGTGGGAGGTTGGTGGGTGTTTAGCAATTGTTTTGGGTCGTCCCATAGCGAGACAAGATGTAAGTAGGGTCCGTGCTTGTGATTCACGGCCAAGTCCAGTCGCTGCCCACACAGACTAAGTGAGTGCGGAAGAAGGGCTCCAGAAGGAGGTTTGGGGTGAGCTTCTGATGAGCCCCTGGTCCCAACACTTCGTCAACCCATCGATGTGGAACCTTGGGTCATGTGTGCGTCTGTTTGAAGAGTCCCTATTTAATGTGGGTTGTGCGTTCATTACCCCCGAACCCCTGGCCAACAGCGCGGTTGCTCCCCATGAATGGAGCTTGTCCTAGGGCGGCACTTTCTCTGTAAGATGAGTCACAGGCTTCTGGAGCTTAGGGACACCAGCTAGCATGGGAGCAAAATCACCCACATAAAGAGCAAAAATGCAAACAGTGTGGCACTCAGCACCATGAAAAGGAGGCTGGTTTACAGTCTGAGCTGGAAAAACAAGGAGGCAGGGGTGCCTGGGGGGCTCTGCGGGTGAAGCGCCTGCCTTCGGCTCAGGTCATGATCCTGGGCTCCTGGGACAGAGTCTGGCATCCCGCTTCCTGCTTGGCGGGGAGTCTGCTTCTCCCTCTGCCTGCCGCTCCCGCTGCTTGTGCTATCTCTCTCTCTGACAAATAAATAAATAAAATCTTAAAAAAAAAAAAAAGAAAAAGAAAAAGCAAGAAGGCAGAGTGTCACTTTTGCCCACCACAGGTGGGGACATGCATGTGGAGCAGCTGCTGCTTTTGCCTCTCTGTGCACACCCTCAGGTGACTGAGAAGTGCCGTGGGTAGTGATTTTAGGGCTGCAAATAAAAGGTCGTGAATAGGCAAATTTGCAAGCATACAATATATGAATAATGAGGACCAGCTCTGTATACATTTATTTCCAATGATGTGTTCTCCAGCTCCGTTCACTGAGACAGCCTTGGGAGAGATACCCCAGGAGCAATGAGCACCCTTAGTACCCAGAAGTTGGGCTCTAAATACCGCCCTCCTACAAAAGGATCCTAGATTAAATTAATCGTGTTCTTTTTTTTTTTTTTTGAAGATTTCACTTATTTATTTATTTGAGAGAGAGTAAGCAGGAGGCAGGGAGACGCAGAGAATCCCAAGCAGACTCCACGCCAGCATGGAGCCCGACATGGGACCCCCGAGGCTGAAGAGGCTCCACGGAAAGAATGAAACAGTCATCAGAAGGAGACTGGCAAAGATGATGCAGAGGTGGGTATATTCAAGTTGGGGTTTTGAAGGGTAAATAGAAGTTCGCCACTTCTAGCTATTAAGAAACTCTAGTCAGTCACAGATGCTCCCAGCTCTGCAGGGTGGGGGCTGGAGCAGAGAGTGGGACTTGGGGTTGGGATCCTCAGGAGCGGAAGATTGGGTTCTGTGTGCAGGGGTAGGGAGGGAAGCCTGCCTGGAGGAGAAGATGTGGAAAAGGAGCTATTGGATGTTGGCAAAGTAGGGAGGGTGAAGGGGATGTTCCCGGCAGACGGAATAGCATATGCAAATGCTCAAAGTATAAACCTGCACAGAGAGTTTGTGGGGACCGTAGTAAGTTCAGTCTAACTGAGAGGAAAGAGGCTAGGAGGGGAGTTTCTGGGGGATGCTAGGGTGGTAACATTCTCAGGAGCTTGGTCATGCAGGACTGAGGTGGAGGGAGGGTCTGGGGTTTAGGGAGTCTGTGGGGAGGGGATGAAGTTTCTGCCAAGCATTTGAGCTGAGGTTTTGAAGGATGAGTAGGAGTTTGCTAGTCCCTCTGAGCAGCCTCTGAACTAGGGAGGAAGTTTGCATGGAAAGATCCAGGATAGAAAGGGACCCAGGTGGGGTCCGGTAGGGGCAGGTAGGGGCAGGCGGGGCTCTGCTTGCAAGAGTCAGAGGACGCATCCCTTCCTGCCCTGCCTCCTTCCCGATACTGGCCCACAGTTGAGAGCTGGGGACACTAAAAGGACAAAGCTCCGGTCTTTGTCCTCCAGGAATCTGCCTAGGAGTGGTCCTTGAAGGTTCCCCAGGAGGCAAATTGAGGGAGGTGGGGTCAGTGTGAAATGGACCCTGGGCCGACAGCTGTACCACTGACATTATGAGTGTTACGAGGTTACAATCACTATCATTATTACTATTGGAACAGAAACAACACTTGCAGCATGTTTACTGTGGACCAGGCCTTGTTTTAAGCATTTTGCATAAATTAAATCTCCTGAGATAGGTAACTGCTCTATCTGTTTTACCAAAAAGGAGATTGAGGTCTCAAGGTCATGGCTCAAGGTCATGGAGCTGAGATATGGGTCCAGAAATTGTGGGTGCAGAATCCGGGCCATTACTGACCAGTCCACTTCCCGTCGTTCCCAGGTCTCGTCCTGGTCCAGCCTCATCCTCACCAGCCTGTACCAGCAGTGGAGTCGCCTCTGTCCTGATCCCACTCTCCGCCGCCACGGTGTCCATCCTCCCTGCAGCAGCAGCAGCCACCAGAGGGCGCCTGCGGGCCTCGGAGTCTGGTTCCACCCTTCTGTGTCCACAGCCCTCCAGGGCTCCCACCTCCTTGGGTGAAAGCAAAACCCTCCTTGAGGCTCCCAAGACCCTACAGGACCTGCCTGGGCCCCTCCCTGCGGTCCCTTCCCATTTCTCTCCCCCTTGTTCACTGTGCTCCACCCACAGGGTCCCCCTCACGCGTTCTCCAACACTCCAGGTCCAGTCCTGCCCCAGGACCTTTGCACTGGCTCTCTCTGCTACTAGAATGCTCTTCTGGTAGATATACTCATGCCTTGTTTGCTTCCTCAGAGAACCCTTCCCTAATCCCAAGGATAGACTGTGTCCAAGGGTAGACTGTATTTTTAATTATTTATGTTTATTATCTGTGTGTCTCCACTAAGAAAGCCAGCCCCTGGGCGTCTGGGTGGCTCAGTCATTAAGCGTCTGTCTTCAGCTCAGGTCATGATCTCAGGGTCCTGGGATCGAGCCCCGGATCGGGAACTCTGCTGGGAGTTCCTGGGAGAACCTGGGAACGGATCAGGTTCCCTGCCCAGCGGGAAGCCTGCTTCTCCCTCTCCCACTCCCCCTGCTTGTGTTCCCTCTCTCGCTGTGTCTCTCTCTGTCAAATAAATAAATGAATAAAATCTTAAAAAGAGAGCAAGAGAAAGCAAGCCAGCTCCCTGAGGGCATGGATTTGTGTCCCCAGCACCCAGCTCACAGCAGGTGCTTAATAAATGTTGGTTGAATTAAAAACCGGCTCCACTGTGTTCATCCAGCCCATTGTAATGGTAATCGTGAGCATTTATTGCATGCCTTCTGTGTGTGAGGCCGTGTGGGAGGTTTTCTTTTCACCACTGATTTGTATATATATCTGTTTTTAAGCTATCGTTTAATATAGTTTACGTATCATATAATTCACCATTTTATTTTATTTTTAAAGATTTTATTTATTTGTCAGAGAGAGAGAGAGCACGAGCCTGAATGAGCAGGGGGAGGGGCAGGCAGAGGGAGAAGCAGGCTCCCTGCTAAGCAAGGAGCCCATCCCAGGACCCCGGGATCCCGACCTGAGCTGAAGGCAGCCACTTTACCAATGGAGACCCCCAGCTGTTCCAAAATTCACCATTTTAAATAGTACAATTCAGTGGGTTTTGGTATATTCACTATGTTGTGCAACCATTACCAATAATTCCAGCACATTCTATCTCCTGAAAAAGCAGCCCCGTCCCCATCAGCCATCCTCTCCCCAGCCCCTGGCCCCCATGAACCCCCTTCCCATCCATGGAGGAGCCCGGTCTGGGCATGTCACAGGTGTGGACTCACACCCCCAGTGGCCTTCTGTGTCTGGTTCCCTCCCTGCGCGTCGTGGGCTCGGGGTCCATCCCTGGGGCCATGTGTGGGGGCGCCTCACTCCTGCTCCCAGCAGAGGGGGTGTGCCCACGCGTGGGGAACTCAGTATTGAGGTGTTCACCCTTTGATGGACACTTGGGGCCGTTATGAATCGCATTGTTGGGGACATGCGTGTGCACAATTCTGTTTGCACGACTGCTTTCGATCCTCACGGATAGATGCCTAGAACCGGAGTTGCTGGTGGGATGCTAATCGCACATTCCCCCTTCTGAAGATCGACCAAATTGTCCCTCCCCCACCCCCGTGAGCTCACCTTTTTCCAGCCCCACCAGCAGGTGCACAAGGACTCAGTTTCTCCACGTCCTCATCAGCACTTGGCGCTCTCTGTCTTTTTGATTATAGCTCTCCTCGGGGGTGTGGAATGGTGTCTCAGTGAGGTCCTGATAACAAATGATATTGGGGTTATCATTTTTTTTTAATCACACAAACCAGCATTTATGGGGTGTTTACAGGGGGCAGAGCTCCTTTTCACGTGCTTATTGGTAGGTGGAAATTCTTATCACCCCCCACAATGTTAACAGAAGAAGAAACAGACTCTGAGAAGGACAGCCACGTCCCGAGTGTCCCACAGCCTGCAGGGATGGGACAGACAGTCTGACTCTCATTTGCTGATCACTTAACGTGGGACTGTCCTGAGGTTCCTTGGGCAAATCTTTGTAGGGACTGATGTTTTTATGTCTGTCGCTGGCAAACCGAGGAATGAACCAGTTCGATCCCTTGGGAGGTCAGGGGTCCACCTTTTTAGATCCTACCCAGCCGTTTCCCATGTGGCTCTACCACCTTGCACTTCTGCCCGCTGCTGATGGGATTTCCGGTTCCCTCCTATTCTCGTTGGCGCTTACGATGGTCTCAGCTTTTTAGAAAGTGCAGGGGTTTTTTTCTTCTCCAGAGAAAGTGGAGAACATGCACTTTTCGTCTTAGCCTTTCTGGGAGGTGGCATCTCACTGTGGTTTTAATTTGCTTTTTCCTAAATGCCCCTGGGCCCTTGAATGTCTTTCTTTTTTTTTTTTTATTATTTCTTTTTCTTAAAGATTTTATTTATTTATTTGACAGACGGAGATCACAGAGAAGCAGGCAGGGAGAGAGGAGGAAGCAGGCTCCCCGCTGAGCAGAGAGCCCGATGTGGGGCTCGATCCCAGGACCCCGGGATCATGACCTGAGCCGAAGGCAGAGGCTTAACCCACTGAGCCCCCCAGGCGCCCCTGAATGTCTTTCTTTGTTAAAGAGCACAAACTCAGGTTTACGGAGCTGTGCAGGTGCCCTGCATGCCTCGGACGGACCCGGCCCAGGGTTGCGTGCTGGGAGCACCACACAGACGTAGTGCCCCTCGGTCTTTAGTTCAGTCTTTATTTCAGGCATTATCTTTGGGGGAAAAAAAAAAAGAAAAGAAAAAGTAAACAAAGCAGTAGTCTCCATGATAGTGGGCTGGGGACGTTGCCAAGGGCACGGCAGGACAAGGATACGAGGCTCCCGCAGGCTCCTCAGATACCAAGTGTCCACGTGATCCGGATGATTTCTTTCATAGAAAGTCAGCATCGAGCCCTGAAGAAGGTCAGGCACTGGGATGCGGGGACACCTGTCGCCCAATCCCAGGGCTGGCACAGTGACCCTGAGGGGCCCCGGCAAACTGCCTGCCCCCGCCTGGGCCCCCTCACCTTTGCTCTGTGCCAGGAGACGGCCTGCTCCCCAGCCTCTGGCCCCCTCATAAAATTGAACTCCTCAAGGCATGGGAGGCCAACTTCCAAGGACAGAGGAGGCCAGGAGGCTGCAGGGAGCCAGGAAGGCAGGGCCTCCCAGCCATCAAGGTGCGGCAGCCACGGACTTTGTCTCCCTGGGCCTCTGGGTGGGGAAGGCAAAGTCAGCGTTTAGCAACTGGCTGGGCCCCCGGGTGCCGGTTCACCATCTCTCCGCAGACCTCAGTTTCCATATCTTACCCATTGGGGCCTTCCTGGTGCCTGCCCAGCTCCCGGCCCCGTGGTAGGCACGCAGCAAATGGATGAGAAGGACGAGACACCCCCCAGCCCCTCAAGCCCCCCCAACCCCCGTGGATCTGCTCCCTGCCGCCTCTCCCACTTCCTCCTCCCAGTGTCCAGGGCAGAGCTGAGGCGGGAGAGGGTGGCGTGGATGAAAATGCAACAGCTCTCCCTGCCCATGTTGGGCATGGGGCTGTGGCCCCAACTCTGCCTGCTCCTGCCTCGGGATTCTTGTAAACATGTAAGCATCTATTAAGCACCTACTGTGTACTCTCCAAGTACCACCTCTTCAGACATTTCTTGTTTCTGCAGCTTTATAAATGTGTAACTGACGTGCAATGATTTGCCCATGTGTAAGAGCCACCGTCAGTGGGGTTCCGTCCTGTGTCGACTGGCATAGTCAAAACGGGGAAAACACTTGCATCACCCCAGAACATTCCCTTGTGCCCCTGCCCGTCCCCACTCCCATCCCCAGGCAACCACAAACCTACTTTTAGTCAGTGTGGATTTCCGTAGTGAAATCCACATTTTTCCAGAATTTTGTTTTATTTTTTTAATTTCAAGATTTTATTTTTACTTAATTATTTATTTGATAGAGGGAGAGAGAGAGAGTGTACCAGCAGGGGGAGCGGCAGGCAGAGGGAGAAGCAGAGTCCCCACTGAGCAGGGAGCCCGATGTGGGGCTCGATCCCAGGACCCTGGGATCATGACCTAAGCCAAAGGCAGACGCTTCACCGACGGAACCCCCCAGGCGCCCCCAGAACCCAGAAATAGTTGGTCACCCAATCGTTGAAGTGTCATTTTTCATAGTCCGTATCAGAAGTAAATCACTACATTCAATCCACATCCTAGCTGGGTGGGTAGGGGGGAGAGGGGTTGGCCATGAATACCAGGAAGCAGGTCTCCCTGCGGGTCATTCTAGAGGTTTTCTACCACCATCCCTTAGGACTGATGTATTGAAGCAAACATTAAACTTCTACTACTCAAGAATCTCCTCCTTGGTTATTTACCGTGGCTCTCTCAGCAAGAGCTAATATTATGCCCCGCTTGGCAGGTGGGGACACAGGCCCGGGGAAGGTAAGCCGGCCACCTACAGACTGACCCACCATAAGCGGCAAAAGGAGTCCGTGGTGAGGTTTAGGCCCTGGACGAGGAGGAGGCCGACAGCAGCAAGACCAGGAGCACAGCAGGGAAGAAAGTACAGTGATTTCTTCTTTTCCAGAGAAAGAGGAGAAGCATGCAAGACAGCTGGGCTCTTTCTCTGGCTTCAGAAATGTTTATGGAGCACAGATACGGAGTATTTGCCAGGTGCCGTGTTAGGGCCGGGGACCCCGCAGAGAACGAGGTGGACAAAGTCCCCTGCGCATGTGGGACTTGCATGAGGGGTGAGGGGCTCTGCTCGCCCCCCTCCATCTAGGACCTGGTGCTCGGGAGTGTCGCTGCAGAGGGGCAGAGGACCCCTTCATGACCTGGACCCCCACAGTCGCTGCCCTCTCGGAGCTCATGGTCTGCTGGTCACTAGGAACGGCCCTCAACACGTGGAGCTTCTGTTTGTGGGGAGAGCCCCACGCCCCCACCCCCGTACCCTGGCTGTGTGTCCAGCAAGGGGCAGATGCAAGCCCCAGAGATGGAAGCTTCAAGGAGCGAATCTCCCCACACCACCACTCAACTAATAAATGGAGACTTTGACCCTCCTCTCACCTCATATCTCAAGATAGGTAAGAACAGCAGGTGCAGCCTGGAAGGTGTGTGATGGGGTCTGGGCACCGCCAGGTTGGGGGGGGGGCGTCAGAGCTGGGAGAGGGGCCATAGCAGAGAACAGTGCCCAGGGGAGCCTCAGCTTCCTTGTCTGTAGAATGGGTTTGCTGTCCTAGGAACCCTGCAGGCTCTCTTATTCTCTTTCCGTCATTCAAAACGCATTGATTGAGCACCTTCTCTGTGTCTGAACCTTGCTCTACGTCGCTTTCTGTGCGAGGCCAGATGGCAAGTGGTTTAGGGCTGTTGAAACCGCACGACTGGGCGGGTACCGGGTGAAAGCCTCGGGCTCCGTGTGCACAGGGAAGGGCTTGGCGACGTTCCAATATAATCAGCCGGGTAGTAGGGTTGGTTTAAAGGGCTTAAAGCGGGGCTTGGTATAAAGTAGGCACCTCATTAATGCTTGTTCCCTGCCTGGAATACAGCAGGCACTGCACTAATGCCTGGGCCATGCAGGGTTTACAGTAGGCACTCCCTAAGGCTTTTGCCGTGTCTGGTAGTTCACTCCTTAACGCCTGGGCCACATCTGGTATATAGCAGGTGCTGCATTAATGCTGGACTCCGGCCCGGTATACAGGAGGCGTTCCCTTAATGCTTAACGGACAAGAGGAAGGTTCATTTCCGGCCTGGCCATGCCAGGGCGCCTCCCCGGAGACCTTGAGGGCTGATGCCCCAGCGCCTCCCGGGGGAGGGAAGCGCGAGGTGCCCCGGTCCCGCTACTGCCGCGGCGGGGTCCACACCTCTCGGCTCTGGGCCGAGGGACCCGAGCGGGGCCGAGCGGGGCCGAGCGGAGCCGAGCGCCGCCGAGCCGGCCCGCCGAGTCCGCCACATTCCCACAATCCCGGGCGGCCCCGCCCGGCTCCCGGCTGCGCGTCCCCCTTCCCACGTCGGCGCAACCTAACCCGCGGGCGCGCCCGCCGCGCCGCGCCCCGCCCCG